>NC_143137.1:85819166-86122196 GCF_059928025.1 Delphinapterus leucas | reverse complement strand
ATTCCCTGTGTTGTACAATATATCCTTATAGCTTATTTTATACATAATAGTGTGTAAAAAGTTTTAATTTTGTTTATTGATATTTTGAATTTCTATAATGAAAATTAGGGATTCAATTACGTGTGGATAAAGTAAGTGGTCTTTTCTTCCTTTTCTGCATTATCTGAAAAGAATACACTAGAAAAGTTGAATGATGGGCTAAGAGAAAGTACTTGAGTACTAACAGTGGTATTTCAATGTTTTTCTTGAAGGAAAATTGCCACACTGGCATATGATGCATGTAGGTTTGCTATTCTTTACATGGAAGTAAAATCTTTGATTTGAGCTTCCTAAATTTAATCATTTTAGCTTAAAATACTTCCCATGTTTTAAACTGAAAACTGTTTCATATTATGCTTCTTAAAAATTTGAAATCAGAGACTTTTTGTAATAATCTGTAATGGAAGAGAATCAGAAAAAAAAAATATATATATATATATAACTGAATCACTTTGCTGTACACCTGAAACTAACACAGTATTGTAAATCAACTATAATATTTAAAAAAATCATAGAGACTTTTTATAATAATAGAAATATGAATGTACAATAAAAGCCCATTTGCTAATGTACCCTCAAAACATCCCAGAAACTTATCTTTGGTGGGGAAGGGCGGAGAGGTAAGTCTTTGAAATTTCAGTAAATATACACAACAGCTGTTCTTCGGCCTCCATTGCCTTATTTTTAATATTGGGTGACATCTTTTGCCTCTCCCATCCCCACCCCTGGAACAGAATATAGGAGAATCTCAGGATGCCCTACTGTACATGAATGACTAGAGGTGATTAGGTGGAAAAGTCAATGAAGAAAAAAACATTGTAGCATAAGAGGAGACTATCCAACAAAAAACTGAGACATCATCTGTCTCAGACTTTATAATCAGGTTCAAAAGAAAACTTAATTGCTGCATGTTGTCAGTGAGATATGAAGACACTGCCTTGGGAGCAGGGGGTGGGGAGCAGCATAGGCACTGCAGAAAGAGACTAGCGAGAAAAAAGTAGAATTGCCTGGAAACTAAAAACAGGAGAGCAGCATTTAGAATTCGAAAGGCTGACGTACAATTAGAAAACAAAGTAAAGCAGAGGACAGCCTTGAGGAATGTTCCCAAGATTCAGAAGGAAAGAATAAAGAGATGTCAGATTTCCCTAAAGAAGAGGTCAGAATGAATGTAACAGAGACAGTAATTGCAAATAAAGAAGAAAAGTTGCCTGAATTATTATAAAAAGATACGACTTGAGATTGAGAATGTTTGTAGGCATGTGACTTAGGTTTTACTCCTCAGCATTTCAAAGGAGAACCGATGTGAGCTAGGCCGAGCTGAACAGCATCTGTTTTGACAGCAGGGGTGGAAGAGCAGCGCCTTGAGAAGCTATAGCTTTCCCCAAGCACTGGCCATGGGAGGAGCCTGTGCTCTGTTCCTGCAGTGCCCAACAGTGGTGGGGTCATCACACCACTGAACTGTCTGGTATGGTGTGATTATTGTTCCTGGCTACTTAGCTTCCAAGCCTGATAGTCAGACTCTCAGTTCCTGTGAGCCGCTTAATAACCTTTAAATAAATTCCATTCCTGCTCAAACCAGCTAGAAGTTGAAAATGTCTTCTCTTGAGTGTTAGTGGAGAAATTGATAATACACTTGACTATAAGAAAAATCTTGGAGCTCAAAAAAACCAAAAGTGTATTTGTCACAGTTTCTGAACCCTTGCAGTATATGTAGAAACAACTAAATATGCCCATAAAAAGATTTGTACAAAAATATTCATAGCAGCCTTATTCACAATATCCAAAAACTGGAAACCCAGATGTTCACCAACAGAATGATGGATAAGCAAACTGCTGTATACAATAGGATAGTACTCAGCAGTTTTCAGAAAATTACTAATATACACAAGGTGGTGAATCTCGAAACATTATGTCAGATACAAAGACATACTGTATGATTCCATTTATATGAACTTCAAGAACATGCGAACATAATCTGTGGTGACAGAAATCAGAAAGAGGTTGCCCCAGATGGTAGGGGGTAGGAGTTGACTGGAAAAGGGGTACAAGGGAACTCTGAGTGATGGAAATAGTCTGTATTCTTTTGGGTGGTAGTTAAGCGAGTATATACAGTTGTCAACTTATTGAACCAAATACTTAAAATGTGAACATTTTATTCTATGTAAGTTTTCTCTCAATTTAATAAAATAGATCTGATTAAACAAACCAAAAAAAATCACTTGGGAAATGAAATATACTCTTTTGCACCTAGACAGAAATAAAAATTGTATTGATAGATTCTTTTCATGAAAGTAAGATCATTGCCTGTCAAAACATATGGGATGGCAGCTAGAGCTGCACCATCAATAAGTTCATTGCCTTCAACTGTTGTGTTACGTTTTTTGTTTGTTTGTTTGTTTTTGGCCACGCTGTGTGGCATGTGGGATCTTAGTTCCCCAACCAGGAATCGAACCCGGGCCCCCTGTGGTGGAAGCGTGGAGTTTGAACCACTGGACTGCCAGGGAAGTCCTATGTTACTTTTTTAAAGGAGGGAAAAAATAAAATGGGCATTCAATTCAAATGTTTAAAAGAATAATACTAAGGAGGATGGAGGGACAAAATAGATAAAACAATATCTTACAATGGATTTGTGAGAAGAAGAAACAAATAGTGAAATACAGAAAGGATGAAAACAATTACAGAAGATATTTTTAACTGAGACCACTATTAAATGCAGTGAATTTGAAAATTTGATAAAATTGGCTTTTTTGGAATTGAAGAAATTTAAAGAGTTACCAAGAATTATCTCCTAAAAAATGTTTTAGGCCTAAGTGATTTCTTAGATGAATTTTTTTCAGATGCCTAAGGAATTGAACATTCTCATGCTGAATGTAAACTGCTTTTGGAACAATTCATTTTGTGACATTAATGTAATCCTAGTATGAAAACCTGGCATTGAAAGGCAGAATTATGGAGACACTAAAAAGTTCATGGTTGCCAGGGGTTGGGGGCGTTGAGGAGGGATGAACAGGTAGAACACAGAGGATTTTTAGGGCAGTGAAACTACTTTATATATTATGATGCATACATGTCATTATACATTTATCCAAACCCACAGAATGTATACCACCAAGAGTGAAAACTGTGGCCTTTGGGTGATTATGATGTGTCAGTGTAGGTTCATCAGTTGTTAACAAACAGCGGGAATTCCCTGGTGGTCCAGTGGTTAGGACTCAGCGCTTTCACTGCTGGGGCCTGGGTTCCATCCCTGGTCAGGGAACTAAGATCCCACAAGGCACGTGGTGCAGCCAAATTAAAAAAAAAAAACAAAAACTAGATGAAAAAAAATTGTAGCAAGTGTACTGCTCTTGTGGGGGATGTTGATGAGGCGGGGCAGGGAGGGGAGGCTGTGCATGTATGGGCGCAGAGGGTATATGGATCTCTTAATCATCCTCTTAATGTTTCTGTGAACCTAAAACTACTCTAATTAATTTTTAAAACCTGGCAAAAAGAGCTTTTTTAAAAAAACTACAAATATCACCCATGAATATAATACCAAAAAAAAAAAAGCACCCAGTTAAAATAATAGCAAATTAGGGCTTCCCCGGTGGCGCAGTGGTTAAGAATCCGCCTGCCAACGCAGGGGACACGGGTTCAGTCCCTGGTCTGGGAAGATCCCACGTGCCGCAGAGCAACTAAGCCCGTGCGCCACAACTACTGAGCCTGCGCTGTAGAGCCCACAAGCCACAACTACTGAACCCGCGTGCCTAGAGCCCGTGTTCCACAGCAAGAGAAGCCACCACAATGAGAAGCCCGCGCACTGCTCACCACAACCAGAGAAAAGCCCATGTGCAGCAACGAAGACCCAACACAGCCAAAAATATAAATAAATAAAACAAAATTAATTAATTTAAAAAGATAGCAAATTGAATTCAACAGTATATTAAAGAATAATGCCCATGAACAAGATTTCTCTTAGGAAATATGTCAGTGTGATGTCCTAAGAAGAATGTGAAAGTACATATAGTACAATTTAATATCCACTCCTTTTTGGTAAATACAACTTTGAAAGGAAATGCAGTTAATTCCCTACTTAGATAAGTATTTCACACTCACTGCCAACAAACTTTTAACTGTGTGACATTAGTGATATTCCCATAAAAACCCATGGGGGAAACTTACCTGCCCCTTACTTTTATGCTATTTGGGAGTTTGGGTCAGAGAATTAACGATATTAAAGGAGAGAGAACTATCAGAAGGAAAGAAAGAAATATATTATTTGTAGGTTATATAGGATCTACCTAAAAACTGAAAGACCTGAGTCAGGTAGCCAGATGCAAGAAAAATACACAAAAATAATACACAGATTTTGGAAGTTACCATCAAATTAGAAAGCTATAGTCATTTTAAAGATAATCCTGGGACAGGAATAGGTAACCAGAAACAGACCCTGGTAAAATTTACTGTGATAAAGGAGGCGTCACAAATTAGTAGAGAAGGGAGGATTATTAGATGGTATTAGGACTTTGAAAAAAAAAATAAGCTTTTCAATTCCGACCATAGAAAATATTAAAATAGAAACATATATCTCAAACTTTTGCAGAATGAAAGACCTACATTTATAAGTACTGGAATAAAATTATAAAGGAAATGATCAGTAAATATAAATTAAAAAACTGAATGTTTTTTGACAACAAGAATAATCACAGCAGTTGTGGAAAGCATTAGTATCAAACATGATTGACTAGGAGAGGCAGCATACAAGCACAGGCTTAGGAGTCAGGCTGCTTGGACTGGAGCCCAGCTTGGCCAGGACTTTAGACAGGTTGCATAGAGGTTAAATGGTTATTTCACCTCTCTGTGCCTCATTTTCCTCATCTGTAAAAGGGAGAAACTAATAGTACTTTCCTCAGCGGGTTACTGAGAAGATCAACTGATAAAAATAGTGCTGGCGGGCTTCCCTGGTGGCGCAGTAGTTGAGAGTCCGCCTGCCGATGCAGGGGACACAGGTTCGTGCCCCGGTCTGGGAAGATCCCACGTGCCGCAGAGCGGCTGGGCCCGTGAGCCATGGCCGCTGAGCCTGCGCGTCCGGAGCCTGTGCTCCGCAACGGGAGAGGCCACAACAGTGAGAGGCCCGCGTACCGCAAAAAAAAAAAAAAAAAAATGCTGGCACATATTAAATGCTCAGTAGATGTTGACAGCCAGCCATTAGTCATTGTAAAGTGACTCACACAAACTAAGAAGAAAAAACTGAGACAGCCTCTCTTTCCTCCATAAATGAAGGATGAAGGGTACAAATAAAGAACAGCAAAAAATTTGTTGAGCACCAGTGATAATCATGTTTTAAATAATTGGGTCCAGCGTTGAGGTTGTGGTGAAAAGGATGTTCCCATAGGGGTGTGCAGTGGTATGACTTTTAGAACGGGACTTGTTCCTACATTTTCAGTCACTAATTCACTTCTCTGAGTATATCCTAAGAAGAAAGAGTCCTAAATATGGAAAAATACTTCTCTACAAAATGATTCAAATTGACTAACTTACAGTAGTGAAGAATTGGAAACAATCTAAATATCCAGCAGTAGAGAAACAGTTACATAAGTTATGGTGAATCTACTTGAAATACTGTATTAAGTAGTCATTAAAATTTTTTGAAGAGTTTGCAACAGCGTGGAAAATGGAAGTGCTGTAATGTTAAGCTGAAAAAAATCACAACTTAAATTGGTATATATAAAATGATTATAGCTACATTTTTGAAAGCATATGCTTAAGGGGGAAAAAGTCTGTGTGGAAATACACCAAAATATGAACGGCACTTGTCTTTGGGTGCTGGCACTTCGGCCAGTTCTTAAAATAATTATTTCAATTTCTCTGTAATTTCTGTTTAATAAGCATATATTTTACTGTAGGAGAAAATATTTTTTAAACTAATACTGTGCTATTAGAAATGGCTCTATTTAGCTCATCTTTATTTTTAGCTTTGATGCCTAAAAGGGCAAATTATCTAAATCTGACTTATTTTATAGATAAAGCAATGGTTTTAAAACATCACCCAGACAAACGGAAAGCAGCTGGTGAACCAATAAAAGAAGGAGATAATGACTACTTCACTTGCATAACTAAAGGTAAGAAAACGCTTTAGAGTCAGAAATTTCCGTTAGTGAAGATTATGTATTAATTGCTGGGATTAGGTGTCCTATGCGTATTGTACTTCATTTATACCATAACATTTTGAAACATCTTTAGTTAACATCTGGTTATTTCTGGTAATCTCCCCCAGAGCCTCACCGCACAGAGTGAGGCTCTCCTACCCAGCAGCATCAGCAACCCTGGTAGCTTGTCAGAACTGCAGCAGCTCAGGCTCTGCCCCAGACCTCCTGAATTGGAGTCTGCATTTTAACAAGATTCTCCAGGCGGTTCTTTTGAGAAGCACATCCTAGAGTTAATTCTTATACCTATTATGTTTAATAATGAGAATACTAAGATCTTTTCCCATTTCAGACACTTTGCGGGGCTAAACTGTTCCTCAGACGTTTTGCTTATTTAAATGAAGAAGTTGATTCTATCCTAGTAAGGGACGCCCCCCAGCCATCAATGGATATTTAAATAGCCATATCCTCATTAAGCAAATTAATAGAGGGAGCCACCATACCTAAATATTTCCTTAAATGTAATTTTACAGTTTGATGCTAATTTTTAAAAAATTGTATACACACCTTTCAAACTTATTCTTTGTTGGCCCACTCATACATAGTGCTCAGGATGTCAAAGATCCTTTGATCTTTCACAACCTTGGGATCTAACAGTTAGTCTTCTAGCTATTTCTTTTTCCTCAGAGTCATGCTTTCCTAAGGGTTGAGTGTTTCTGGACTTACATGGTTTGCCAAGTATGCTATTATAATGAAACTGCCCTTATTTTAAAAGCCGGTCGATGACTCCACTGATGAAATTTGATAAATAAACATCAGGATTGTTTAAAAAAAAAAAAAAAGCGGTTGAGTGTTTATTGTTTTGTCCTTTGCCTTCCAGAAGAGGTACTTAAAGAAGTTCTCAAGTCCCATTGTGCTAGAGCTATTACCTAAATCCTCCCTTCCCCACAAGCACACAAAATTTTTAAATATGAAAAATAACTTTTTTTAAGAAAAAAATGTAGCATTGTGGTGATGTGACCTTATGATTTTTTTCCTCAGCTTATGAAATGTTATCTGATCCAGTGAAAAGACGAGCATTTAACAGTGTAGATCCTACTTTTGATAACTCAGTTCCTTCTAAAAGTGAAGCAAAGGACAATTTCTTTGAAGTGTTTTCCCCAGTGTTTGAAAGGAATTCCAGGTGCGTTAAGGCATCCCCTTGTGATCATAATGCTCTATTGGCTGGCTTTTTTTTTTTTTTTTTTTTTTTTTAGAAAAATGAGCTTTAATTGAACTGAATGCAGAGGCTGGTTGTGCTATGATGCTCTGTTGGTTGGCTTCTTGTAGTTCCAAGTTTCTGGTTTTTTCCTCTAGTAATAGCTAGTAATAGTTTTGTGTTTGTCCTCCTCATCCTCTACAATATTGAGCGCCTCTGGTGAACTTACTATACTAATTTATTTTGCTCTCTAAATGGAAGTTCTTCCTTTCCTTAGTGAAATTACAACTCATGGGATGTTCTTCTTTTAAATTTCCTTTGGGGGAACGATGGTTGACTTTATGTAATGTGATGCTGATACTTAAGTGACAGTAATTTCCCATTCTTTCCTTCCCCTTTGTTAATGCTGCATTTGGCCCATTATCATTTAGGAAAGCTTTTGTTCTATTTTTGAGCGTCTGATTATCATAAGGTTCTCTGACAAAGGATGATTTATATTTAAGATTAAAGCATATGTAATTTATTTCATTAAAATCAGTTTTTAAGTAGTGTGAACCGATAATCTACATTTTTTGGTTCCATCTGCATTGGAAGGTTTCCTGAGAGTGCATCTTAGTTGCGTATTGGAATCAGTTGGAGAGCCTGAACAGTTCCTGCTGCCTGGGTTCCACCTGGAGAAATTGTGATTTTAATTTAATTGGTTTGGAATGCCTGTAGGTTTTCTTAATGCTTCCAGGTGATTCTAATGGGCAGCTAAGTTTGAGAAGCACTTTGATTAGCAGTTTGATGCAGACTAATTATTTCCTCCACCCTTTCTCCTCACATTTGTTTTGTAACAGTGCTGAAGGTGGTTTTAAAAATATATATATATATATATAGTGTATTATATCTTTTTGTGGGATGGTTTCACAGAGTGGAAAAACACAGGTCAATAGCAAACTCAGGGTCCTTTTAGAGATGGTGGGTGAAGTGCTGAACCTACAAGTCTGACTCTTAGGGGGAAAGTGGTGGCGATAAGGGGGTGGAAATCTATTCCATCTGTGATTATTCACATTTTTTAAAAGGCAAGGCCTACCGGTCACTTCCGTACTGCCTGTTTAGGGGCAGGACTAAGTGAGCTTGACAAGTGGGGTTAGAGCCTGTTTTTCCTGGCCAGCTTGGCAGCTGCTACACAACCCTGTAATTTACAGAACTGAAGATAACCTGAGGGTTAGAACACCCCCTCTCCCCTTGCCCTCCCTTTTATTGCACCTGCATTTTTCAGCACTGCACTGCTGATTTCCCAGTTCCATCTCTTAGTCATGGAGGACATAGGGGAGGGATATTGTAGGGGATTAGTAAAAACTGTTGTTGTTTTTAATAAATCAGCTTGTTGAACTTTTTGTACAAAATGTTTTGAGTTTTTCTTTTTTTCAATATTTCAGATGGTCAAATAAAAAAAATGTCCCTAAACTTGGTGATATGAATTCATCATTTGAAGATGTAGATGCATTTTATTCTTTCTGGTGAGTGACTACACTGTTTCTCCCATGCTTTCATTTTTTAAGAAGGTAAGTATTCAATAAGTGCTCGACTGACTTCTGTAAATTAATTGAGGGATGGGAAAATTGCAGAACCTTCAATGAACAAAAGCACTGTGTTTAGAAATCAAAAAGGTTTTCACAGAATGCTGTATTATCTCCTATGTAATATTTAGGCTTTTATGATTATTTTTTCAATCTGTTTTCTATTTATCAGATTTCTAGATATCAAGCACACTGTAGCAGTAAAAAATGAAAAATAAGGAGTTATTTGAATCATTAAAAATAATTTTTCATTTAGCTATTTCTTTCAGTACTTGAATATATGATGAAGACGATGTTGTCTCTATAACTAATTCATTAATTTTTAATGCGCAGTATTCATTTTCCATTTTTATATTATGTGTGCTGTATTTTCTCATTAAGTATCTGGTAAATATGAAAACACAAAGTCACTGTAAGACAAAAATGACAAAATTTAGCTCTACAAACCAGATAAAGTAACCACTACTAGGTTCCCTTAAAACTTGACAGACTAGTGGCGGTGAAGGCAGGGAAAACTTTATCAAGTCCCAGGCAAGAGAGAAACCTAATACTCAGAAGAGATAGCAGGGAGCTGGGATTTTGTTTTAGGGGTGATGAGTATTTTAGACTTTCATACCAAATACAATGTCATTTTAAAAAGAAGAAGAAAAAGACTCGGGTATAGTGCTAGTTCAGTATCAAAAGAGAGGGGAGGGATCTATTAAAACAAACTCATCCACTTATCATTAAAGTTTCTTAAAATTATATGCACCTAACTTAATTTTAAAAGGAAGATTTTTTTTTTCATTTGTTTTGGCTTGATTTTATTTTATTTCTGTTTATATTAGGTATAATTTTGATTCTTGGAGAGAATTCTCTTATTTAGATGAAGAAGAAAAAGAAAAAGCAGAATGGTATGTATGTAAATCATTAATAAAGGAAGATATTTGTTTGGTTCTTTGGTATTTGTGATGATGTAAAAATATACCACATATATTTTCTTTTGCATTTTTTCTCTGTGTATCCGTTTTAAATGAGTTTTTTTGATATTTTGAGATCCTATCTCACAAGTTAAGCTTGATAGTGCCAGATCAATAGTTGGTTATGAAGCTTAAGAAATTGCCAAGGAATGTAACTGTCAATAAAGCTCAAGTCAGCAAATTCTTTTTCTTCCGGTTGCTTAACCAGTTTTATTTTCATTTTCCCTATATGTGTAGGGAAATTATTTTGACATGAATGTTCCCAAAAAATTAACCAAAAATAATAGTAAGTACTATTACCCTTTAATGTTAATAATGACATAGCATTTTAACCTTTCAAGACATTACTTGCATTGTAGCTAAATTATAAAGTATTACATTTTCCTGTCATACCATCCATAAGCAATAGTTTATTTACAATATTTCCTATTTTATAGTCGTGATGAAAGGAGATGGATTGAAAAGCAGAACAGAGCAACAAGGGCCCAAAGGAAAAAAGAAGAAATGAACAGAATAAGAACATTAGTTGGTAAGGATAATTGATGTGTTTTTTAAAGTTCTTTAATTAAATGTTAGAAATTCAAAAGATTAACTTTTTTTCTGGTAGATAATGCATATAGCTGTGATCCAAGGATAAAAAAATTTAAGGAAGAAGAAAAAGCCAAGAAAGAAGCAGAAAAGAAAGCAAAAGCAGAGGCAAAACGGAAGGAGCAAGAAGCTAAAGAGAAGGTAAGATGACATTTGACAAAGTTGGATTTTAAATGTTCATAAAATCTTCAATCTTCAGATCTATTTTTAAATACTGTAATCTAGCAGTAGAGAATTAGGTGCTACTCTGAAAGAATCATGACATTTGGCACAGTTGATAGAACGATCTTCCTTACCAGCAAATTCTTATTGAGCAAAAACATAATGTCATGTAAATTTCTTAATACTACACTCACTTCTAATATGTCCTTTTTACATTTCTAATAAATTTTTATAGAACTTTACCATCTGCTTTTCCTTCAGTCTTTGATAAGTTGATGTTTACCTTTGTGTAATTTAAGTTATTAAAAATTGTATTTTTGGAATAAGATTATGGAGCATTTTGGAATTCTAATTTTTTTATTAAATGATTTTATTTTCCATTATTAAAGCAAAGACAGGCTGAATTAGAAGCTGCTCGGTTAGCAAAGGAAAAAGAAGAAGAGGAAGTTAGACAACAAGCGTTATTGGCAAAGAAGGAAAAAGATATCCAGAAAAAAGCCATTAAGAAGGAAAGACAAAAACTTCGAAACTCATGCAAGGTACGTCAGACTGTGATTGAACAAGCACTACATACAAGTAAATCAAATTGCTGATTAAGCTTAAAAATATTTCTATACTATGGAAATATAAACTACTGTACACATTTTATCTCAGAATATAAACGTTTTTAAATTCACTTTTTAAAAATTTCACACATGCATATTCAGTATGCAACTCTGATAGGGTTGGTTGTTTTTTTCTTTTTTAACATAACCATCTTGCCATTTTCAAACCTAAAAAAAAGTTGTTTATTATTCTAATACTTGTTCCATATTCACACCTTCTTGATTATCTCAATGTCTTTTTATCTAAATAAGATCAAAGATTTCAGCCGTGTGTCTCCTGGTTGTGTCTGTTGCAGGTCCCCTACCATCACCATCTCTCCCCCTTCCCCTGGTTGGAGAAATTGGATCGTTTGTTCTGAAAATGTGCCACAAATTGGTTTTGACTGGTTACTTCCTTAATGGTGTAAAATCAATGTTTATCAAAGAAAAAGTTCTTTAAGAAGTTAAACTTGGGTTGTTTTTAAGGATCTAAAAGCTTTCATTTTTATCTAAATAAAGGGATATCGTTCATTTGAGTACTGGTAGTTTGTGTTCAGGTACAGTTTTTACTAAAAAATATTGACTAAAAAACCCCAAAAGTTTTCAAATATAGTTTTGTCCAAGAGATGGTCTTACTTTTTAAACTGGTGAAGTTGGAGGCCAGTATTGTTCCATATCAAGTAGCATCAAATGAATAAATTAATGAAATTCCAAGCTATAGTAGAGATTGCCACACAGTATACTACACCATTGTAGTTAAATTCAGCAAGTATGTAAATGTTTACTGTGTATAGAAGACTCTTTCATGTGACTGTCCAGAAGCTCTAGACACTAGTATATGTATTCTAATATATGCCATCCTAAATCTTCAGTTAATGAAATTAACCTGCCCCATTTAGCAGGCTTTGAAAGACATTTAATAAAAATACAAGCACAGGATGTCTCTTCAAGCTTTTGGTAAGTAAGAGGAAAATCTAAATAGAAAAAAATGAAAGATTTTCCTCAGATTTCACCTAGAAAATTATACTGAGAAGAATGCAGGATATCATAGTTGTTGAGAGCATGGACTCAGATTTAAAGTAATTTTCCACTTCCCATGTCCTAGCTCTGGTCCTCAGGAGGTTCCCTCAACCCATTTATGTCTCAGTTTCCTCACCTATACAGTAACTGAAATGATACCTAGAAATAGAGTTGTGAAGATTAAATGAGATCATTCACATGTAGCACTTGTTAGATTTGGCATAATGAGAACTGAATCAACAACTTGAAAAGGTCAGTTAGAAAATAGAAAACTTGAATAGTTCTTAGAGATGGTGCCTAAATGAGGGTTAAAGTTCTGGCCTTTGGTAACTTATTATAGCTCCTTTCCTGCATGAGTTCATTTATTCATTCATCAAATATGTGATGAGCACTTAACTATGTGTCAAGCAGTTATAATTGATGTTGATACTATGACGACACCGTCTTTGCCTTCAGGAATCTGCTGGTTAACGATGGAGAATGACAAGAAAACAGGCCAGTGAAACACTTTAAGATGGGTACTAGGACAAGAAGGTACCGAACAGGTGGTCAAGGAAGGCTTTCTGGATCTAGTGGGATTCAGCCAGGTGAAGCAGTGTGTGTATGGGATTAGAGATGAGAGAGATCAGGGAGCATTGAGAGAGTGTAGAGATCCAGAAAAGTGAGGTTTAATGAGCCAGAGGAAGGAAGGGCCAGGTCTTGAAGAGCATTGTATATCTTGCTAGCTTAAAAGTGACTCTGATCCTGAGTCACTTATGCTCAGGATGCTGTGAGAACACTAGAGGCAGAGACATATTGAGTCTTTTGCATAATCCAGGTGAGAGCATGGGCCTTGAACTAAAAGAGATGGTGGGAATAGAAGGTGGTAGATTAAATGAACCAACATTTAGGAGGTAAGATTGGGTGTTGCCTGTTGGGTATTGATTTTATGTTGGAGGTGGAAGAGGAGTAAGGGTTAATACATGTCCTGGTTTCTTGCTTGGAATACTGGATGGGTGATGGCATTATTCAGTGAAACAGAAAACAAAGGAAGAGGAAAAGGCAGGGAAGAATGATTTCAGTTTAGGGCATGTTGAGTGCATTGAGATACTCAGATGAAGATACTCAGTAGGTGACTTAACTTTGATGTAAAGTCTGGAGTTGAGTGGGATTGTCACAGAGTCGTCTACATCTCAGTGGCAAGTAGTGGAGATCCCCCCAGGGGGGAGAGTATAGAGCAAGGAGGGTGGAGATGGGACACTGGCAAACACCAATACTTAAGGCACTGACAGAGGAAGTGGAGCCTGAGAAGGAGTGACCCAAGCAGGTAGGAAGAAAATCAGTAAGGCTTTTGGAAGCCGAGGGAAGTGTCACAGTAAAAGAAGCATTGGAACCTTAGCACCAGATTGCATCGATTAAGGAAGCAAGGAAAAGTGAGGAATGAGAGATGGGTCAGCAGCAGCTGAAAGCAGCATGAGAAGTATTGATACTTTCCAATTCTTGTTCACCCAGGCACATCACAATATTCCATTCTAAGCATAATCTCTAGTTATATCAGGTTTTGCTGAACTTCCTGTTTCTTAACACACTGTCTTTTTTACAGTTTGGCACACAGTAAATAGAACAGGCAGCCTAACAAAGGGAGTTTAATTTGTCATTATATAGAATTTCTTGATTCTTCAGTGGTTCTCTGAGAATTCATTGTCTTATATCATCCAGAGGCCTTCTGCACCATCACCTTGCTTCTGTTTTGCACCTCCATCCATTTAGTAATGCCTCCTTATTGCCGGCTGGCCAGGGAAAGCCTTGCATGGTGCCCGGGGAATGTGCTTGTTGGTGGCCAGGAGGCCATACAGTCAACCTAAGAACCTCTCAAGGACTTCATGCTTGGTAGTTGTTTATGGATGTACTCTTGAGTGCCAGTAGAGATGATGAAAATGTTTGTGTTCATACTTCTAGACCTGGAATCACTTTTCTGACAATGAGGCAGAACGTGTTAAAATGATGGAGGAAGTGGAAAAACTTTGTGATCGGCTTGAACTGGCGAGGTATAACTGTAGAGCTGCTGTTAAAGTCTTCTTTTGGGCTTAGGATAAAATTTCATCCCCTTTTTTCCTTTAAGTTTACAGTGCTTGAATGAAACACTCACATCGTCTACAAAAGAAGTAGGAAAGGCTGCTCTGGAAAAACAGGTAATAGAAAAACATATCACTTCTACCTGTATTTAGCATTTAATTCTGCTTTAGTATTGCTTTCACCTCAGTGTTTCCCCACCTAACATGTAAGTTACTATAGGGGCAAAGAGTGTCTCATTTCTCTTTGGGTTGACTTAAATTGGATTTAAGTGTGTATAGCTGTTACCATATATAGTTGTTTGATTTGTGGTTATCTAGCACATTAATCATAGATTTTTCAGAATCACTGTTAGAAAAAAATCATTGTGTTGACTATTCCTTGAGCATTTTTGTTGGATAATAACATTTAGAACCAAAAGAGATTTTTATTCTGTCTAGTCTACACCTTTTATTTTACAGATGAGGAAACAGGCCCAGAAATTCAATTCAGTGCAACAAGTGTTAGTACCTACCATATACAGCCCCGTGCCTAGGTGATTTGGAGAAAAGCCTAATGCTATTGCTGCCACAAAGGAGTTCAGGAACGGTTATGCTCAAGAGAAAAGGCCTAAGGACCAAAAGATGGAGGGCCCCCAGTAAATGCTGTAGGTTAGAGAGGAAGTGCCAACACCAGGTTGGAGTGGTCAGGGAGGCTTAGTGAAGGGTTTGAGCCAGTTTTGAAGGACGACAGTGTTAAATGAAGGTCAGGGGAGCAGTGTAAAATACAGGTAGGAGTAGAAAGTTAGGGGAAGAAGAAGCGGGAGTTTAAGTTAGTTAAGAAGAGTAGAGCCAAATTAAGCAGGTTTTGAATACCAAGATGACCAGTTTCCATTACCACAGATCTTTGAGTAACACAGGGTGAACATTGTGCTATTAACCTGGCATTTGTAGACAAGAGGCATTGGATGAGTGTGACTAGTGTAAGAATCTCACTGGAAGGACTTGGACTGTGAGTGATAATGGGAATCACTGAAATCTTTGGGACTTGGTGACTGGTTCTAAGGGATTGAAGTGGGGAAATGAGTCAGAGATGACTCCAAGATAGCAACTGACAGAGCAACAACATCAAGTAAAGATTTTTTTTCCCCTTGTGCATGTTTGAAGGTACACTGGAAGTGACAGTGTAAAAGGTAGAACTTCAAGATAAACCAAAGGCCACTTTGCTGTGCTTTTACCTTTTTGTAGAGAGTAAATGACATTATCTGCAAAAGAGTGGGTATGAGCTTTGAAATGGCCTTGTGGGTGAATAACCCAATGACTATAGACTTGACAAGTAGTGTCCAAGGCAAATAGAGATATGATAGGAATACAGGGTAGGTCAGGCCAAGGCTGGTTCTTGTTCCTCAAGCAGAGATAGGCAGCCTGGAAGCCAGAGTGAAAAGGCTGATTGTGGTTTTGGGGCTGGCCTGGGGGGTGGTGTAGGGTCCCTGCCTGGATGATGCTGAGGGTCGAGAACCACAAGCCAGCAAGGGAGTGTAGAGTAGTAAGATGTTTTAAGTCCCTGACTTACCTATGATATTTGTGTAGATAGAAGAAATAAATGAGCAAATTAGAAAAGAGAAAGAGGAAGCTGAGGCTCGTATGCGACAGGCATCTAAGAATGCAGAGAAATCAACTGGCGGAGGTGGAAATGGCAGTAAACACTGGTCAGAAGATGATCTGCAATTACTAATTAAAGCTGTGAATCTCTTCCCTGCTGGAACAAATTCAAGGTACTGGTTCTAATGAAACTTCTCTTCAACACATACTGGAGCCTAGGGATAATGTAGACACCCAAATAGCAGCACATTATAGCAAACTTCCAGAGATGTGCTTGGACCTGGACACTAAGTTCTGTGCAAAGTGTGGAAAGCATTTTGAACCTGCTAGTCTTAGCAGCTTATACCAACACACATATGTATATCCATACATACAGCAGGATGCTTCATCAATTTCTCAGGAAATTAAGGATCATAAGACATAAACCTTGACTCTCATGTTGGCTTAGTCCATTGTGGTTTAGGTAGGCACTAGGTTTTGTGCTCCATAGTTTCTCTTTCAGTCTTAATCCTTCTTTGTTGCTTCCGACCTCAAACTGGAGCTCACTGCAGAGTCTGAGCTGAGAACTCAAAGAAACTTTAGAGATCCAGCGTCCCTTATTCTGTATATGAGGAAACTAAGGTTCTCTTTTCAGAATGATCTGTCTCCTTAAGTATGTGTCCAAATGGCAGTATACACAAATGTGTGCTTTTATTTCTGTTGATTTTTACACAGAATCAGTAAGGTTTTGTACAAACTTGAAACCAAGATTATACACAGTTGATTTAAACATATGAAAAGCAAAAAACATAGTTCAGGCAATAGTAATAATTAGACCACCAATTTAGAGCTAATTCTTTAGATGTTACAGCTAACCCCTCTGCATTAAAAATGTGGGATCATTCTGGGTTTTGTTTGGGGTTTTTCGTTATTTTTGTATCGGTTGCTCTAGATGGGAAGTTATTGCTAATTACATGAACATACATTCTTCTTCTGGAGTCAAGAGAACCGCCAAAGATGTTATTGGCAAAGCAAAGAGTCTTCAAAAACTTGGTGAGTTAGTTTTGCCAAATCAATTTTTTTGCTACCTTGAATACATATTTTAAAAATAATCTACGCAATGAAAGACTAAATGAGATGATCTGTATTAAAGTTTTTTCCCCTTTTCAGACCCTCATCAAAAAGATGACATAAACAGAAAGGCTTTTGATAAGTTTAAAAAAGAACATGGTGTGGTGTGTCAAGCAGACAATGCAACACCTTCAGAACGATTTGAAGGTAATGAAATTTTATTTTTCTATGAGTAGAAAATGCTAACCATGTATCTGTGAGAGTATACAAGATCTACGGTCTACATTCAGAGTGAATGGAATAGAAAGCATTTAGCAGACTGAAAGGTATAAAGCAGATGTTTTCAGGACAGTTTTACATTAGCACCATTGAGAATTACAGTTCTTCCATTTCATATGCCATGAGGGGAGGGGTTCTGTTTGTTTTGTTCACCAGATTTTACAAATCAGTATTAAAGGACATTGGGACAATTGAAAGTTGAATAAGGTCTGTAGACTAGATAATTTTTTATCAAGGTTGATTTCCTGATTTTGAAAAATACACCATATATAAGGAAAGGTCCTTGTTTTTAAGGGAAGACAGGAGTAAAGGGGCAGCATGCCTGCAACTTACGTGGCTCAGAATAAGTTAGTTATACAGACACAGTTTGTTGTGCTGACATGTCTTGGGTGTTCTAGTTAATTTGATTACTCTGGACCAGTATGTTTCAAATGCAAATTATGACTCAGAGGTGGGTCATGAAATCAGTTTAATGGGTCATGAATAGAAAATATCAGAGAGCATTACACCTATTACGTAAGTGGGTATTTGTGAAACTTCTGTTCATGTGTATAAGTGTCTGAGATGTTACATTTTTTTCCTTACTGTGAGTTGCCGACAAAACTTTGAAAAGTTCTCTTTCACTACACGCGTTTGTGAGCCACCAGTCCTTTTCTCCCTAAACTAAGCTATCTTGGATATGCTTTCCAGATCACAGTGCCAAATGTATGTTTTGGGATTAACTGACAGCCTTGACTCCTCATGATGACCTGTCCCTGTCTTAACAGTCCTACTTTTCCTGTATTCTTGGTCTGGTTCATTATCCCAAAATTTCAATTTGAAAATACTAGGAGAGACTTACAATGTTCTATGAAGAGGAAAAAATCATTCTGCATTTGCAAGTTGCATTTGCAAAACTGGGTGACTTTTGTCTAGGCTGGGCATTATTTTGGCTCTTTTCAGAAAGATAAGTAACAAAGTAGAAATTTCAGAACACTTGGAAGGCACTTCTAAAGGAGGTAATTCTCTTGCCCCTTACGCCATCCACAAAAATCAGACACATTCAGATATTACTGCATTATTCTCAGCCCTTTCTTGTGGGACTAGTTTCCGTGCTGGAGGCAGACAGTGATGGTTGTGCTTTCTGGCAGGTGGGTGACCCTGTGAGGGCGGGAGTGATATGGTACTTGGGCCTGACTCCTTTACCTCTTTTTATGGATTTAATGGGCAGGTCCCTCTCTCTTCAACTGCTCCAGTAAACAGCAAGCTGGCCACAGTTTTTGGAATAGTGATTTCTCATAGGAATTTTATATGTTTCATTCATTTTGGTATTGGGAAGTCCCTGGATCATAACAGCAGATAATAAGCAGCAGATAATAATTATATGTCAGTTCCATCTTTTTTCCAAGAGAGAGGAAATGAATTAAATCTATGGTGTTAAATGGGGCTTCAAACTAATAAAAGGAAATTCCACTAAGGGGTTCCTGGAATTTAAAAGCTGATTTCAAAAAAAGCTTCAGTCTTTAATCTGTCTTCAAATACAAGTTCTCTGCCTTGTTCTAAGGTGTGTTGTTTTTCAACTTGTTCACTGTGTCTGTGAGTATGTTTTTAATTGGCAAATAACTTAGATTTCTAGGCTTTACTTTGTATCTGATCTCACAGGTTACAATTTGAAGAGGTAGTCTCACTGCTGGTAGGACAGGTGCCACTGTGTTTTCACTGCATGATCTGAAACAACTAAGCTGTCAGTAATCCATTAACTTAGAATAACCAAATCATTTTAACCATTTTCACATTTTCATTTTCCTATAGAAGTGGGATGTATACTTCTTGCATCTTAGGAAGGAATATATTTGTTTCTGATACATGTATGAGGTGTTCTATCAAACATAAGGTCTGGTTTAGTAGAGATGCACAGCGTAGGCTCCACAAGATTTTAGTGGACGTGGTGACAGTGACACACTGGAAATGGAATCTAATCTCACCTTGGCTCTACAGCATTAAAACCATGGGAGCTTGGAGCTTGGCTTAGCTTTGTTAAACTTGTTTCTCCCAGTGTAAAATGAGAATGGTTTCCAGGCTCTCATCGAGCTAAAAGTTTTTAAGTAGGAGGCAGCTCTTTTCCCTATGCTATAAGGAACTAGATTTATAAGAAATCTTAAATGACTTGTGATTGTGGTTTCGAACCCAGCAGTCCAACTGTGTATGTTAAATCTGATTTTTTTTTTTTTAAAGTCTGGTGAATATAAGATTAGAGATTGTGATAGACCAGAAATACAAAGCATATTGTGCTTTAAAGTCTCTTATTTTTCTGGGATGTGAGCTATCTAAAGTTTTTTCCCTAATTAATACCTAGAGGTATATATGTGCATCTAATTTGGTCTGTTCAAGATTACACATCACAGATTCAAATGGGCTCTTACCAAGATGTGTACCAAAAGACTCATCTGGGAAGGTGTTCCAGGACAGTTTTCTATCAATTAGGATAAAATTTTCCAAAAAAAATTTTTTCTTAAACAGGTCCATGCACAGATTTCACCCCTTGGACAACAGAAGAACAGAAGCTTTTGGAACAAGCTTTGAAAACGTACCCAGTAAATACACCTGAAAGATGGGAAAAAATAGCAGAAGCAGTGCCTGGCAGGACAAAGAAGGACTGCATGAAACGATATAAGGTTGTAGATCTTTAGTGTGTAGATTCCATTATCAATCATTTAAATTATGTTTTTGTGCTTATTCAATACCACAGTAGTCGTGGGGCCAATATTAGAAATAACCAACCTTAGAAACTTTCTAGCTCTGACAGTTACTAAAAAAAAATCAACTTTTTCAGTATAGATTTACCCCAGTTTGGATGTTTACATACTTATACCAAACACTAGAAATGTCTGCAAATTCTGACAACTTCTCGGTGTAAGTAACATCTTTTTCCCTTCCTAGGAACTTGTCGAAATGGTAAAAGCAAAGAAAGCTGCTCAAGAGCAAGTGCTGAATGCAAGTAGAGGCAAGAAATGATTTATGACAATCTTTGTTGTGTGTGCATTTTTATAATAAAACTGAAAATACTGTACAAAATTTTATTCTTAAAACTATACTTAAAGTGTGTTGTTCCAGTATAATTTCTCAGAGCTCAGAGATCTACCATTCATTGTGGTGGTCTTATTCTTTCAAAGTCTGAGATAGTATTTCATTCATATTTACCAGTATAGATGTTCATTTTTTTTCTTTAGGACTTGCAGGTCTCGGTTTTATAAATATATATGTTCAAAATATGTTTATTAGGAGCATTTTAATCACGAAGCCAGTACATGTTACTGCAAATCTGGTTAAAATCTGGTAGCTGCTCAATGGGACCTAAGGATTAAAAGAAAGGACAGTTACAACTAAAGAGAAGGAAAGTCCTTAGCCAACTTTCTGCATAGGAGAAAAGGAGCCAGGCTTACCAACAGCAGCAACAGCTGGACTCTTATCGTAAATATATTTGGTACACACTTCTCGAATTATCTCAGCATTTACAGCCTGAAAAATTGAAGACACAAGCATTCAGAGCTTTTTGTAGTAGTGCAGACATTCTATACCTGGGACATTTTAGAGCTAAAGCAAGATTTATGATGTGTATCTCCAGGTGTTGTAACAAGCATCATTTTACACAAGACCCAATAGTATCTAAGAACTACTTACATCAATTCTTGCTTCAAGCTCAGGGATGGGAATTCTTCGATTATAGCATAACATTTGCCTACCAATATCTTCACAGATGGGAGTGGAACCTGTTTTAAAGAAAAGGGAAAAAACTAAGTACTGGAACGTAAGTCAACCATGTGAAAATAGGACTTATGTCTTTAATTCTTTTACCATCAAGTTGCAGCAACATGTTTGTTTTCAGAAGATTCTTGGCTCGTGCAACTTCACTTTCAGTGACACTTGTACAGAGTCGCATCCTAAAAACCATTTGGAAAAATCAAATGTCAAAGGAGTTTGAAAATGTTATGCGTTTCATGAGTTAACGACCTAAAAGAAAGAAAGGATGCTATATTTCTATGTATTACACCACAATGTACAAGTGATTATGATTTCAATTTAGTAAAAAGTTGAAATTACTAATGATCCCAACAGTTAAGCAAAAGTTAAAATATTACTGATTATTTTCCTGGTAGTGTTAATTTCTCAAAAATGATATGGTTAGCAGAGATTCAATACAATATAAAAATAGGCTGACCGCATTTTGAGAAATGCTACAGTCATTTTGAAAATTCATGAATCCCCATCTGATAGGATCTGACTTGTTAGGGGATAGATAGGTCAGTGGGTCATTGGTTTCTCAAAAGAATCCAGTTGAGTCTAACTTAAACCTAATAATTAATGATTACACTCCAACTAGACTTAGAGAGATGTAAGCCATTTAAGAATGGTGGAGGAAAGGGACCAGAGCTAAATAAAAGTTTTCCAAGAAGCTTTGGGCCCTTCTGCCTGTCTCAAGGTACTAGTTTTGACTAAAACACTACATTTTTCTTTTAGCAATGGCAACTTCAGGTTCATTTTCATAACACAGCCTTTCCAAGCCAGATAACTTTTAGAAATATTTCCTAGAATTCTAGTTGGCATTTAAACATTTTTAACTTTTAAGATATTCTTTCTGAAGTAATCTGCTTCTTAATGATTAAGAATTTTCTATAGTATAAATCAGCTTCACATGAAACTTAGAAGAAACATCTGTGATCTTTAAAAACACAGCAGTAGCTGCTACTACTTAAGTCTTGTTCTCTTAATAAAATGCTAATAACATCACCATAAAAAATTAATCAGCATCAACAGTGTAAAAAGAAACTAGTCTAAAGTGGGAATTCTAAGCATGATTTAAATTTTTTCTCACCATTCTTTCTGAACAACATGTAGCATGTCTGCAACAGTGGCTGGTTCACAAACCATATAGATTCCCCATAATCCTGTATCTGTGTAGGAAGTGTTGAAAGACTGGAAGCTATGGCAGAGGTTGCCATGACAGGTGAGCTGGGCCAGCTTGCTAGATAAATTCTGTAAGGGAAAAAAACTGTCCAAGAGAACTGTAGGTATACGTGTCCAAATTACCAGAAAGAAAAATGAGATGTGAAAATCGTGACTGCCTTAAAAGGCTGAGTTTCTCAGTTTTATCCAGCAGTATCTCAATAATAAAGCTAAAATTCACTGAAACTAAGAATTATAGTAATCTCACCAGCCCAATGCATCATCCCCAGAGAAATTCATAATGTTAAAGCAGTGAATCCTTGTAATTAATTTAGTAGCTGCACCCACTTCTAAAATAATACATATTGATGGACCTAGAGATTATCATACTAAGTGAAGTCAGTGATATCACTTACATGTGGAATCTAAAAAAAAAAAAAGATACAAATGAACTTATTTACAAAACAGAAACAGACTCACAGACTTTGAAAACAAACTCATGGTTACCAAAGGGGAAACGTGGTTGGGGGAGGGATAAATTAGGAGTTTGGGATTAACATATACACACTACTGTGTATAAAATAACCAACAAGGAACCTACTGTATAGAACGGGGAACTCTACTCAATATTCTGTAATAACCTAAATGGGAAAAGAATTTGAAAAAGAATGGATATATATGTGTATATATAACTGAATCACTTAGCTGTACATATGAAACTAACACAACATTGTAAATCAACTATACTCCAATATAAAATTAAAATTAAAAAAAGGGAAAAATCCAATCAGGCCAAAATTAAAATTAAAAATGGGCTGACCTCACAGGTTGTAGTTCAGGTATGTTTACAGGGTCCCTTGGTCAATCCAGCCCAGCATTCCACTTCTAGCAGTGATTGATGTGAGATATGGTTATGACTTCTAATTCTGTGTTCCAGCTTTGTTTAATAATCATTTATAACCATATCAACCAAAAAATTGAATAACCCATGCCAATATGCTTTGCCAACAACAACAAAAATTTAAAATAAAAATAATTAGCTATTATCAACCCAATTTGTAGAGCTTTGGGCTGTTTGCTTAAAAAATTGAAATTATATTGCATGTGAAGCCTAAGATACTTATATGAAATGTATTTTCTCAAAATCTTTGAGTATAAATATATACACTTTGTATTTTGAAGTAATTTCAGACTACAGACTAGTAACAAACAGTACAAAGAATTTCCTTTATCCAAATTCCTTAACACCTGTTACTTTACCATTTTTTTTTTTGCTTTATCATTCTCTTTAACATATTTTTCAATTGTTTGAGAGTACAGTGCAGATATCCTTTTTACCCCTGAATACTTTTTAATGTGCACTTCTGAAAAACAAGGAAATTTACCTCAGTACAATTATTAAAATTAGGATATTAACACTGATATATTACTATTAACAAATCCTTCTTTCCTTATTCAAAATTTGCCAATATGGCAAAAGAAAAAAATTGTTTTTTTTCTGGCCCAGGATGCAATCCAGGATCAGTTTATATTTTAAGTCAAAATTCATACTACGAAGTTTCATCTTCTCATTTATTATGGAAATTTACTTTTAAAATCACTTACCATTCCTCCTCCAAAAGAGCGATCCCAGTTGCCAATCAGTGTGTTTGCAACCATGAGACAGATTGTATCTGGATGTGCCCAACCAACAGCTTCAACAGCTATTGCAAGATGTGCCAAAGGCATCTTGTCATCCCTCACTCGAATCTAGTTAGGATAAAGGATACAAAGCTCTAGTTGAGATTACCACTATATAACATGCTTAACAAGAAACAAACTCACCAGCTCCATTTACTGCAAAGTTAAAATGCTCACCATGACACTCCTTTATTTTTTAAACAATTAGGCCTCATTACACTGTATAGTCTAGAAGAATTTCACCAAAAGATCTCCACTTGAAATAATCCAGACACAGCCACCAGATAATTACCTGGTCAAAAAGCGATGCATTATTTCACTGGTAGAAATAATCTTTTGTCAGTCTGAATTTTTCTGACTCTAAATTTAAGCTAATCTTGACATAACAGGCTTATTTTTGTACTGCCAGTGCTACAGTCTTATGCAATTGCCAACATCAGGCTTCTTTCCGGATACAACTATATGAGCATCATCCCTAATGTGGCAAACTAAGCTTCTAATGAGGCTTAAAGATACAGCTGACATGTAGCAGGTTCTCTACAAGTTCTGGCTTTAACAGCTACCCCCCAGAAATGTACTGTGGGCAGAACTTAGCCAAGAATAAACCTGATTAAAAGTCAAAATTTGGGGTGTTTTTAAAATAAAAGATTAACTTTTATGCCCTACAATAGGAAAATGGGCATAGTATCAAAGAAAAAGCACAAAAAGCCCAAATTATATTTTCCTTAAAACCTTACTTAGGAAAGAAAAATAGGTGGTTAAATATATGGAACAGGAAAGAATATAAACAACTGAGTCCATCCTCGGCTGGACTCCTTTGGCTTCTTCCATTTTACTGTTAGAAACAGGCACATTTGCTACACACATTCATAAATACAACACAAGAAACCCAAAGGGTTAAACACTAGCTTAGGAGGCTTGCCCTACCTCACTTCCTGTGAATTTGCAGGGAGGCAGAGCTGGTATTTCTCCTTTGTGTGTGGACAAAGAGTCACCAAAATGAAACTTTGCTAACTCAAGCAGTTCATCATGGGAAACCCCTAAATTGAAGGAAAATATGTTATATATCCAGTAGCAGTGCAATGTAAAGCACACAACGAACTGCCAATACTTCTGTTTACAATAAGCTCAAGGTGGTATAATGTGATACAGGTTACACATGGACTACTTGCTCTGACTAAAAGCCTTTTTAAGAGTAAGCTCACAGAGCACACTCTTTCCCTGGTTATAAGGCTTGGGGCTGCACAGCTTTCTCATTCTGAAGAACCATCACAGTTTTCATAACATACCAATGGATTCACAGATAAGGATAATAAGATAGCTTGAAAATACCATTTTCCATACAGAATCATGTTATATTAAATAATTAAAACTCCTAGAATGCAAACTAGCAAGGAAAAGTCACCTTTCAATAAATTTTTTAAAGTAGAAAAGAATAACTGTCATTTAAAGAAAGCTGGATACAAGATACGCTTCATTCTCTGCGCTCTGCTATCAAAATACAGGAACAAAATAACCTCATACAAATTTCTGAATAAATTCATAGCTATTCAAACACTCACTACTTGCCATCCAAAACTTAAGAGTTACTTAGATTCTATATCCCTTATTTTCCAAACCTGGGATCCAAACAGATTCAGTCAGTGAAAGATTCCTAAACTTACAAGACAAATTTAAACGTGGGTAAGTGCCTTAAAAAATATCACCACAAGATTTTTTTTTAATGAAACATTCTATTAGAACATAAAAGCACAACTTACACCCATATTTTCCAAACAAATCTCTGGTATAAAACAAGACAGTGAATGATTACACACGTTTTCACAATCACTATGTAGGAGAGCCACCTTAGATATCAATCCAGAGGGTGACAAAACAATAGGAAGACCCTGGTGATACAAGGATGACAAGCAGAGAGTGCAGAACCATGAACATGCACACAGTTCTCAGCACTTAACAACCACCTCCACTGTTTTACTACCTTCACCTATAGCCCTCCTGGTTGGATGTTCCAGATATTCAGCACCTGCCCCAGCTTACCTCTATCCAAAAGGCAGGGGAGCCGATAAATTTTATTTTTTTAATCAAGCTAGCTCTGGCCTATTTCACTGAAGTTAAGATGCCACTGTTGATAAGAAATATCATCACTTATGTACCAATAAGACAAAATGCTAATTAATCTAGGATAGGCCATTAATTAATTGTAAGATATCCCAACTCTGATGATGTCAAAATGAACCAATGAACTATGATAAAACCCACTGCATCCATATGCCACCAACAATGGCAGAGACATCCCTGACAGCTTAGCTGCTGAGGCCCCATCCAACCAATAGTGTTCCCCTTTCCAAGGCAGTTTCAATTGTTGAACCCCAGCCATTTTAGAAACAATGTTACTAATTCAAAATAACTTCAGAGCACACTTATCTGCCACACAAAGGCAACATGTTTTAAGATATTTAACCCTCATTTTCATCTTCTCCATTATTCCCAAGTAATGAGCCTAAAGTCTATCCAGGGCAACTAGAATTTTAATTTATTGTCATTTCTAAAGAGAAAAATTTACACAAAAGAACATTCCATGTATCTTCACTTTGTCCTAAAAAGAAAGAGAACACAAAACTGGAAACCAATAAAATGTACAATTTGCGTAAATTCAGATTACCAGGAAATCTAGCAAAATCTAATGTGAATTTTCTTTCATTCACTGGCTTCAAACATGTTCTCACAAGGAAGCCTTGTCCTGATGCCACCTGCATGTTCAGATTCCCATTAAATATTCTCCTAATCCCCTATATACTTCCCCTTTTCAGTAACTAGCAGATCTTACTGAAAGAACGAACACATCAAAGAATGAATAAACAACGTAACATACTCATACCACGCCTGACCAAGGATGAAGCTGGTTCTCAGGAAGTAATTCAAAATCTCAAGAGAGTCCCAAACCATAGAACACCATCTTCCAAGTCTCATTATCTCCCAGTTCACTCATTTGCCCTTTTCTTACAAGGAAATTCCATTATGTGTGCACACTTATATATTGGAGGGTCACTACATTTTCCCACTGAAAAACTCTATTGGGCTTCCCTGGTGGCCAGTGGTTAAGAATCCGCCTGCCAACGCAGGGGACACGGGTTTGCGCCCTGGTCCGGGAAGATCCCATATGCTGAAGAGCAACTAAGCCTGTGCGCCACAACTACTGAGCCCGCGTGCCTAGAGCCCATGCTCCGCAACAAGAGAAGCCACCGCAATGAGAAACCCGTACACTGCAACAAAGAGTGGCCCCCGCTCGCCGCAACGAGAGGAAGCCCGCGTGCAGCAACGATGACCCAACACAGCCAAAAATAAATAAAAATTAAAAGAAAAACTCTACTAAAGAGAAGACAGGAAAAGTCTGGTTCCAGGGCTCCATACTGCCCTTACCCAGCACATTTAACAATCTGCTCTCTAAATAAAAACTCTAAAGACATCTGCCAATAGGATCAAACTGATAAGTACATCACTCTGTGTTTAAAACAGTCACAGAAACTTAAACTAACCTCCAGCAGCAGCAAGTACTATTCTTGGCCCCTTATAATGTGTGGTTATATAATCCACTAAGTCCTTACGATTTATAGACCTGTAAGTGGAGTAAGAAAAGCAATATTAAAAGGAAATTTAAAAGCACAGATCCTCACATAATACACCTGAAATTAAATTGGACCTTAAAGGTATTCTAAGTTAAATGCAGTCAGAAATAGAATATATGCAACAAGTATCAAAGTATATATCAAAAAAAAAAAAAGATTTAATACCATCACTTGTTTATTCCAGAAGTAGCTACAAATCCAGACACCTGGGAGTTAGGTGGGGCTAAAGTGTAGCTTAAGTACAATTTCATTCAGATTATTGGGGGTAAAAAATTACTTTTTGAAACATACTTTTTGAATGTGAATGTTAATTTTCACAATTCAAATTTTTTCTCAAAAAAAAAAAAATCTGAGAATTATACCTACTTGATATTTTCAGTTGGTCCCAAAATTGTCCGTCCAAGTGCAGTATTTTGATAAGCTGTGGCATGAAGATAATCAAAAACAACTTCTTGTAAATTGGTTTCAACTTCTTGCATCTCTCTAAGGATTACTCCACGTTCACGTTCAATCTCTGCTTCTCCCAATGTGCTGTTTTGTATTATATCAGCAAGAATTTCTACAGCTTATTGAAAGTAAAACACAAGAAGAAACACTAAAATCTTAAATTTTCACTGTTTAAAATCTATTAAATTAGCATCAGAAACAATGATAGTGACCATCACTCAATACTGACTAAATGATTAAACTGAGAAGAAATAAATGTTTCTATAATTTGATATACCTAGAAGGACTAAATTAAAATGAGAAATGCAATCCCCTGTGGTACAGATGAACTTGAAGAAGACTAAATTTGCCAGAAGTCCCCACAACACTTGTAAAATGACTGCCTACAACCACTTCAGAACGGTCATGGAAATCTGCATATAACTGTATATTGTTCTCTGTGACAATGGTAAGGAGAAAATTATCTATCTACTCAGAGCACACAGGTACACACAGAGAGCCGACATCACCCAAATAGTTACTACCCAAGATCCCACAGCAACGAGGCTACTATATTAAGAAGCCAAGAACCATCGTAATCTAATATATACCCCCAATGAACCACTTACAGAATTAGTGCCCTCTCAAATGTCTTTCCCCACTTAACTCCAGTTAATGGTCAATGTTGGTTAGATTCTGGTCAATGCTGGTTAGATTCTGACCGTTAATTAGTAAAGCCACTGATAAATGATGATCCAACAGAGCTGGAGCAGTTAACATTTGAAAAAAAGGATAGGTACCCTAAAAGAGAGAACATGACTATCAAAGTATTAAAAGTGACCCTTGGAAAAACTGATAAAACCCTCAAGTATTTATACAAAAATGACCCTAATTTGCAAAAAGCCACAAGTGAACTAAAGGATTTATCATGCTATTAAGCAATTTTATCAGAAAAAGTACATACTTCTCCAAAAAAGGAAAACCTAAACTATCCTTGAAGAATTAGTATATAGTTGCAATCACAATCTAAATTTTAGTCAATATAAAACAAATTTATAAACTTTAGTTTCATTTTGTTACTCTGCTGTAAATTTCTGTTCCTTGTTTTAAGTTCACTTTAAGGTGACTTGTCTCAGAAGCAATAATGTTCAAATACCAAGGACCTCCTGTAATTAATTACCTCTACAGACTACCCAACATGACAAAACAGACTGCTAGAATAGGCTGGGACCGAGATCCTGGGCAAAAAGAAAAAATTATCTGTAAAACCATCTCTCTAACACAATGCTGTAAATCAACTATGCTCCAATAAAATTTAAAAACAAACAAAAAAAACCTATCCAGACAAGGGAAATAAAGGCCCAGGTGGGTAAGGAAGAGCCCAAAGACAGACGGGAGGACAAGGGATCCTGTGTGAAGACCCCCCTTTATGTGGAAGTAGTAGTCTAGATTGGTACCTTCTAAAGTGGGGATTCATATTTCCCAATATTTATGTTTTACTCAGAATCTTCTCTCTTTCTAATGTATATGTAATACTGTATATATTAGTACAGCAGTACATGTATTTAATTTATACATATACCTATATTGAGGATATATGTTCAAGTCTCTTACTGATAAGAATGGATGATCATAAAAGTTTGAAGACCACTTGTCTAAGCATCTAATTATTACCTCACACACCAGGTTTCACCCAACTGAGAGTATAAAAGCCTCAAGCAAATTCCCAAAGTGGGATCTGCTTCAGAGAGCACTTCCACTTTGGATTCCTCAAAGAGCGCCTCTCTTTTCCATTTCCACTCCCACTAACAGGGACTCTGTCCTTCCCAGCCAGAAGCCAGAAAGAAAAAAAAAAGGTCTTCTAAATTCTCTTTCTCTAGTCCTCTTTTTTGCTTTCTTTGCTGTTCTCTGTGTAAATAAAGGAGAGAAACAGGCTAGAAACAACAGTCCTTTAAAGTAGCCTGGCCTAGCCCTTTGTTCTTAGTGCCTAACTAGTCCTGGGGCAAAAACTATTTCTACGGAAATCATTAAGAATCTAACCAATGTTTTTTGCAATTCAAACTAACACACCCTCCACTGTTTTCATTTTCACTGGTTTTAATGCACAAGTTAGGCTACCATGTTATGAAAATTTTACTTTATTTATTTGCAGGTGGTAGGCGTTTTGTTTTGTTGTTTTGACAAAGCAACCTGACACAGTGAATCTGAGTGAGAAGACACGCATTTGAGTCCACAGTAAGCCACTAAGTTATGTGATCTGGGGAAAGTCACAGTCTGGGCTGCGCCTCAATTTCCACAACTGCACAGTGGAGACACTTATCTGATTACTATGCTGATCAAATGAGATGATATATACACAAATTACATATATACAAAGGTACTTGTGTAAAGCGGCATTCAAACATTATTAATGAAAGCCTATTAGGAATCCAAAATTTCAAAGTAATGAAATTAACTACAACTATACAAGGACCTTAAAGATTAATAGTCTCACCAATTAGCACTAAAACTGCTACATTTTTTCGTTAATTCTCCCATTGGGAAAATGTTTTGTGTAATAACTTTCCCTTAAGATATCCAAAACACTCTACAACATGGTAACTACAAAAAATAGTTATGCTGTCAGAATATTTTACTTCTACAAAATAAAAATAAAATCTATTTTATTTTATTGCTATGAAAACAATCATCAATAATCTTTTAAGTGAACACTTGCTTATTCTGCTTCAGAGTTTTTGTAACAAAAAAGGAATAAAAAAAATTGCTCCTAGTCAGAGCAATTAGGCAAGAAAAAGAAATCAAAGTCATCCAAATTGGAAAGGAAGAAGTAAAACTATCACTATTTGCAGATGACATGATATTACATATAAAAAACACTAAAGACTCCATCAAATAAACTGTTAGGACTAATAAACGAATTCAGTGAAGCTGTAGGATACAAAGTCAATAAGCAAAACTCTGTTCTGTTCCTATACACTAATAATGAACTATCAGCAAGAGAAAATAAGAAGTAATCCCATTTACAATTGCATCAAAAGGAATAAAATACTTAGGAATAAATTTAATCGAGGAAAACTACAAGACATTAATGAAAGAAACTGAAGACAACACAAGGAATTGGAAAGATAGTCCATGCTCATGGATTAGAAGAATTAATGTTGTTAAAATGTCCAAGTTACCAAAAGCAATACACAGACTCAGTGCAATCCCTATCAAAATTCCAATGGCGAGCTTCCCTGGTGGCACAGTGGTTGAGAGTCCGCCTGCTGATGCAGGGGACACGGGTTTGTGCCCCGGTCCGGGAAGATCCCACATGCCGCGGAGCGGCTGGGCCCGTGAGCCATGGCCGCTGAGCCTGCGCGTCCGGAGCCTGTGCTCCGCAACGGGAGAGGCCACAACAGTCAGAGGCCCGCGTACCGCAAAAAAAAAAAATTCCAATGGCATTTTTCACAGAAATATAATGAACAATCCTAAAATTTGTATGGAACCACAAAAGACCCCAAATGGCCAAAGCAATCTTGAGAAAGAGAACAAAGCTGAAAGCATCATGCTCCCTGATTTCAAACATTACAAAGAACAGTAATCAAATCAGTATGGTACATAAAACCAGGTACTGAATCAGTGGAGCACAAGAGAGCCCAGAATAAACCCAAGCATATATGATCAATTAATTTACAACAAAGATCCAAAAATATACAACAAAGAAAGGATAGTCTCTTCAATAAATGGTGTGGGAAAATCGGCCACATGGAAAAGAATGAAACTGGACACCTATTATACACAAAAATTAACTCAAAATTAATTAAAGGCTTGAACAGAAGGCCTGAAACCATAAAACTGCTAGAAGAAAACTGAGGAAGTAGTAAGCTCCTTGACATAAGTCTTGGTGATGATTTTTTGAACCTGACATCAAAAGCAAAAATGAACAAGTAGAACTACATCAAACTAAAAAGCTTCTGCACATCAACAAAATGAAAATGCAACCTCCTGAATGGAAGACGATATTTGCAAATCATATATCTGATAAGGGGTGAATATACAAAATATATGAAGAACCCATAGAAACCAACAGGAAGAAAACAAACAATCAGATTAAAAGATGGGCAGAAGATCTAAATAAACATTTTTCCAAAGAAGACACACAGATGGCCAACAGGTACATGAAAAGATTCTCAACATCATTAATCATCAGGAAAGTGCAAATCAAAATGACAATGAGATATCACCCCATAACTGTCAGAATGGCTACTATCAAAAAGACTAGAGACAAGGGTTAGCAAGGATGTAGAGAAGAGGAAACCCTTTTACACTGTTGGTGGGAATGTAAACTGGTGCAGCCATGATAGAAAACAACATGGAATTTCCTTAAAAAATTAAAAATAGAACTACCATACAATCCAGCAATTCCACTTCTGCACATTTATGCAAAGAAAACAAAAACACTAACTTGAAAAGACCTACCTCCGTGTTCACTGCGTTATGTACAGCAGCCAAGATATGGAAACAACCTAGGTGTTCATCAATGAGTGAATGGGTAAAGAAGTTGTGATACACAAATACACACTCACATACAAAGAGGAGTATTATTACTCAGCCCTAAAAAAGAATGAAATCTTGCCACTTGCAATGGCATGGATGAACTTCAATGGCATTATGCTAAGCAAAAAAGTCAGACAGAGAAATAACAAATATCATATGATCTCTCTTATATGTGGGGGAAAAAAAGTCGAAAACAAAACAACACCCAAGCTCATAGATACAGAGAACAGACTGATCATTGCTGGGGCAGGGGGTGGGGGATCGGTGATCTGTATTGGGTTTTTGTTTTTTTTTTTAGTTTAAATAAATTGAATTTTGAAAAAAATTAATGGAAAGGACAGTAAGAAAGAAGTGCACTCCAGGATGAGGAACCAGAATGTGCAAATGCAATAAAGAAGCAAGCAAGTTTTGTTCAAAAACAAAGCCCAGCAGTCAGTAGATAGAAAATCTGTTCTGACTTGTAGAAATAAAATATTCAGATAACAGGATAGAGAAAAAACAAAACAAAAAGTAGGCAGTAAAAGTAAACAAATAATAAAACAATTAAAAATAGTTCACTACACAGGTATGGCTCTGGAGGAAGTAATATTTGAATCAAGTGTTAGGGCCTGGTTTGCACAAGTCCTGCAGCCTACAAATATTTTTATCGTTTCTCATATTTGGAGGAAAAAATAAAAACAGGTGGCCCCTCACCCAAAGTTTGGTTCATTTTTTTCATTTTCTTTCTCAACAAACATAATGTAAACAGCACTAAATCATTTCTGAATTCCTGTGGAAATTACATATCTGCAGTATAAATAATAACAATACCTCTTGGCAAATCTTTAGAGAATGCTTTGGCATAATATACAGTCTGCTCCCTGGAGGTATAGGCATTGAGATGAGCACCCATGTTTTCAATCTCAAGTTCCAGATCTAACTGGGATCTCTTTTTGGTGCCCTGAAATAAAAGAGGAAAAAAAAAATTATGACCTCTTCCTTTATCCCTCATCTGTTCTAAACACTTCAGACAATGAATATGAGGACATAAGCCTATGTAAGGACCAAATTTGGTTTCTAAAGTACATCAGGCTTCAGAAATAGTGGCGTACGTTCAAATGACCCTTACATCCCAAGAGAAAATCCTTGTTTTGCTCTACAGAGCAATTATCAGTAATTATTTCAGGTAATTATCCTGAAAAAAAGATTTTAAAAATAAAAGTAAAACATGCTATACTATTATAGTTCTCCTTACCTGAGAATGAGATTTTGTGTTTACTGCCTCTTAAAGAAAATGCATTAAAAAAAAAAAGTCTTACAACTTGCCTTGAAAGCCATATGCTCCAGAAAGTGAGCTGTTCCATTATTCTTCTCATTTTCATATCTACTTCCAGCATCAATCCAGAGCCCAACCTTAATGCAATAAAGTAAGAATTAAATAAGACAACATCTTCTTTCTTTTGAGGGGACAGGGTAGGGGTAGGGGGCAGTCTTCTTCCTTTTTCTGACAAATGCTTTCCAGCCTTAACATTAAAGTCTTCTTGAGTGGACTGACAGTAAGGTCCTATGAACTGAGATTTAAAATTTTTGGTCATCAGGCTACTGCTGGGTGCCACAAATACCTACTTGCCAGCTTTACTGAGGACCCAGATTCTTAGCCCAATGTGTTACTACAGTCAATTAATAAGTATAGTGTAAAGAACATCAGAGACTGTCAGAAAATCTAGGTTCAAATCCTGGTTCTGTCATGTATTAGCTGTGTGACCTTGGACAAAACCATTTAACTTCTCTGATCTTGTTTTTCAACTGTAAAATGGATATGATGATCCCTGCTACAAAGAACTATTTTAAAGATCAAATAAGACAATATATGTAAAAACATTTGGCACAGAGTAGTCCAGCAAATATATCTCTCTCATTATTATCAACACTACATGACACAACAGGCTACAAGAACCAGATGTAGACACTCGTGTGGTATGGAAGTATCACAGGAAGAGATTCACAAGTGACAGTCACTTGTCGGCAAAATAATTGCTGCTACTTTCAACCACCTGCCAACCAACTGAAAAGCTTAAATTAAAATCAACAGTTTGCTCTCTCACCTAATGAGGAGTCAAACTAAAGCACTTACTGTGCATGTTGAGAGCCCAGAGTCTTCAGAGGCCACTCTGAGTCCGTTCTCCAAACAGGTTACGTGCGTTTCAGGGACATTCAGAACAACTTGTGTAGCAGCCTGTGTACTTCTCAATCTGTTTCCTCCAAAATATAGTGACTGGTTGGGGGTGGAGGGAAGAAGCAAAACATATCACTATTCTAATATGAAATGTTGATTAGAAAACCAAATCTATCCCAAAGAGACTCTATAAAGTACTCTTTCCTCCTTAACTTTTATTCCATTGAGACCCACCCCTTGGCTGGCCTATGTTGATAACATTCCTCAACCAACCACTTTCCTAAAGCCAGCAACAAGTCTACATATGCCCTCTCCTTACGGCAAATAAACGGTTATGATAATTATCCTGAAAGAAACTACTTTTATTTCAATACTTCTCCTAGAAATGTTTAATATTCACAATAGAGGGCGGAAGCGGGGGTGGGTGAATGTGGGGGAAGCCAAGAAAGGGAGCGAAAAATATAAAAATACCTATACACAACGTAGAAATGCTTAAGGTTTCCACTGTTTAAGAAAAGCCGTTTTTAAAAAGCCAGAAAAAGAGAAGGCAGAAAGAAGGGCAGGTGTTCAAGATATACTCTGGCTGACTGACTTGTTGGCTATGGACTATTCGCCCGTCCCCAGCTTTTCTTTTCCTCTAGACAAAGCTAGTCTTGCACGAGAAATATACATATACAGACAAACTTTTCCTTTAGCTACCCCTTGGTTCGCAGGAAGCAGAGTTGATGATGAAGACGCTCAGTTTTAAGAAAAAAGAGAACTCGGGGCGGGCGGGGTGGGGTCCTCACTTTTTAATTTCCCCCAATGGCAACCACTGCGATTTTTGTGATCAACACGCACTCTTTATAATGACTCCCAAGTGACTAGGGCAGGGGATCGGTAAACCAGGGTCATGCCACACGTCACTGGCGGGTCACGCGCTGCGGGATACCAAAGCCAGACCAGCGCCGGCGGGAGGTAAGCGTCCCCGGCCGCCTGATGCCCCACGGGTCCCGGCTGGGAAGGCCCGACCCGCCGTTGGGGTGGTGTGTGGATCCGACGCCCGCGGCCCGGCCGGGCGCCCGAGACTCAAGCTCGCCGCGCGGAGTTCTGCGGGAGAGGCCCGGCCTAGCCTGGTCCCGGCGGCACCCAAACAAGTGGAGGGAAGCTCACCCGCCCGGCAGCACCTCCGGCCAGGAGCCTCTCGGTGAAACCGCAGAGCCTCCGCCGCACCGCGGGTAACACCACCGCTCGGGCCGCCGCCGCCATCATCTTCCCTCGGGCCTGTGCGAAGGATGTGCTTCCGGGATCGTGACCTGAGGTCCCAGACGAGAGGGCGGGCCCCACCAAGTGGCCATGATGGGAATGACACTCCTCTAAGCAGTCGTGGAAGGAATGGACCTGGACGTGGTGCGAGCAGTCTAATAACGCGAATTAAGGAGTCTGTAGAAGCCCCTGTATCAGCAGTTACTTCAATCGCCTATGACGTGCAAGGCACAAAAGTAGAAGAATGAAAGGTAACCTGGTACAACATATTATCCTATTGGTGGCCGAAATTGATTGGAAAAAGGGGAGTATGATCCATAACTCATTGTCCTTAGAGGAAACCTCTAGTGGGAGAGAGAGGCGCCGTGAGGGGAGGGAAGAAAGTATCAGTGTTGACCCCTACTCACTTTTCAACACTTTACAGTCTGGCTCATTCCATTCCATAGAAATTGCTCTTGGTGAAACCACTAATTGCTGAAAGATGGACACTTTATAGACCTTCTGGTACTGTCCTCTTGGCTGAGTTTGACATGGTAAATCTCTGTGAAATTGTCTTTCCTCATTGCACCTTAAGAGCTCCTCCTCCTTCTCCTAGTCCCTTCTTCACCTTCTTGGACAGCTCTTTATTCACAGATCTCAGTGAAACTAAACATCGCAAGCACTGTTCTAAGTGTGCTATTCAATATGCTTATTTTACAGATGCAGAAACTGGGGTAAATAACTGCCCTGAGGTCAGGACACTAATAACAGGCGGTGTGGCTCCAAAGCCTTTGCACTTAAGCACCACACCATTTTGCCCTGAAAGTTGCTGTTCCCCAGGGTTCTGGACCTGGGCCTGGGCCTCTTCTACTGCACACTCTCCCTGATGGTTTCCACTTTCACCTGAGGCCTTTCCTGTCTACCCAACCAGGCCTCTCTCTTGAGCTCCAGGCCCCCTTAACCACTCAGTGACTAGACAACTACACTTGAGTATCCCATTGGCACCTCAATATCAACTTGTCCAAAATGCGTTTCACTGTCTTGCCCAGGAGTCTATTCCTGTATATTCAATGCAAAACAGCAAATGTTACCTCCATTCAGCAGACATCCAAAACAGAAACCCAGTTTCATCCTCAGCTCCTCCCTTTTTCCCCACTCTCAACATCCAATTGATACACCCCTTTCCTGCCTCTTGAATCTACTCCAGCCCCACTGTCATAGTTTTTGGCCCAAGGGATTTTTTTTTTTTTTTTTTTTTTTTCTGTACGCGGGCCTCTCACTGCTGTGGCCTGTCCCCTTGCGGAGCACAGGCTCCAGATGCCCAGGCTCAGCGGCCATGGCTCACAGGCCCAGCTGCTCCGCAGCATGTGGGATCTCCCCGGACCGGGGCACGAACGCGTGTCCGCTGCATCGGCAGGCGGACTCTCAACCACTGCGCCACCAGGGAAGCCCAAGGGATCTTTTTAGAATGCAACTTTTAGTATGATAGTACCATTATGAAGAACCCCCCAGTAATTTCCCTTGGTCAGGATAAAGTGAAGCCTCCTTAGTATGGAAGATAGGTCCCTCCATGAGCTGACTCCTACTCATCTTTCCAGACTCATCTCTCTCCACATCTCCCTTCTGCTATGAACCACAGGTTCAGCCCACAGGATCTATTATATAATAAGGACAACCAAGGTTATCCTTTCATGTTTCTAAAACACATGTGTGTTAACATTAATAAAGAAATACAAACATCATACATATATAGAAAAATATTTAGGTATAATCACAGGAAGCACCTGGGAAATTTTAGCACATCTTAATTCAAACTTATTTTAACACGTCAGGGAAAATGACAGAATAAAACCCTTGAAAATCCTCCCTTCTTTTAATAAAATAAATGAGAAAACTGGTTTTTAAAATGGCCAGAATCTGGGACTTCCCTGGCGGTCCAGTGGTTAAGACTCCATGCTTCCACTGCAAGGGGCATGGGTTCGATCCCAGGTCAGGGAATGAAGATCCCACGTACCATGTGGCGTGGCCAAAATAAAAATGGCCAGAATCAACGTTTTCAAAACTCTGGAAATGAAACAAGTCTTGCAGTAATCTGGGGAGTTCTTCCCCCCCCGCCAATAAAAACACCTAAATTGCAATAAGCAAAGGGAGCTTTATAGTGCTTTATAGTGTTTAAACTTATAGTGTTTAACTCTATCCTTAACCCTCTTCCTCCTAACTCCATGGTAGCCTTGAAAACCAGGATTCCACAACCAAGATGAAAATCGGCAGCCACCAGAGGGGGCAAAATTGGGCTGGAGTTCCTTCAAGGCCTCAAATCCAGAGAATTGGAATTATTTGACCTGTCTCATGCTTCCCTGGATGATCTCACTTGCAAGTTTGCCTTTATTTAACCTGACTCAAAGCAAAAAACCTTTTTCTGGGGATGTTTGTCAAAAATATTTAGAGGCAGTTATCTAACTTTGGGTGGCTGCCTGGAGGTAGTAGATAAGAGTAAGGGCAAACAATAGGCAAGCCAAGAAGCTTAAAAGGAAAAGCTAGGGCCTGAGCTGTCTATACAGGATACCTCGTTTTATTGCGCTTTGCTTTTTTGTGCTTCACAGATATTCTGCCTTTTACAAATTGAAGTTTTGTGGCAGCCCTACTGGAACCATTTTCCCAACAGCATTTGCTCACTCCGTGTCTCTGTGTCACATTTTGGTAATTCTGATAATATTCCAAACTTTTTTCATTATTATTATATTTGTTATGATGATCTGTGATGTCAGTGATCTTGAATGTTACTAAGGGCCACATGATGGGTAGCAATTTTTAGCAAGAGATAACTTTTAAATTAAGGTCTGTACATTGTTTTATTAGACATAATGCTACTGCACACTTAATAGACTATAGTATAGTATAAATGTAACTTTTATATGCAGTGAGAAACTGAAAAATTCATGCAACTCACTTTATTGTAATATTCACTTTATTGTGGTGGTCTGGAACTGAACCTGTAATATATCTGAGGTATACCTATAGAGACTTTGAAAAGCCCAGATGTATTCCTGGGAATCTGGAAGGCCATGCACATGTATATGGCTGTGTGCATACCCAGGGCTGTACACATGCCCAGGAAAGACAGGAGAAGGCCCTAAACCCTCCCACAGCACTGACCTTGAGGCTCTGTGCAAGCAGGAAGTGAAGGCTAAGGCACAGTTGTCAACTGTCTGGCCAAGTGTTGAAGGTATACCATACGCAGAGCTCCTCAACAACAACTGAGAAGTTCATTGGTTCTAGGCACTTATGGAAGTATCTGTATAATCATTAGCTGACCATTAAGCTAGTTGAGCAGAGACTTCAGTGGTAACACATGACGTTAAGGAATTTACTTAGAAAAGTCACTAAACAAACAAAAGCAAACAGCAACAACAAAGTCTGGGAGGGGGTGGAATCTGATATTCAGAATTGACACATTATATTATTTTAAATGTCCAGTTCTTAACAAAAAAGTTACAAGACATTCAAAGAACTAAGAAAATATGGTCATGCACAGGAAAAAAAATCAATAGAAAATGTCCTTGAGGAAGCCAAGACATTGGACTTAAAAGACAAAAACTTTTTAAAATAAGCTGTTTTTAAAATGTTCACAAAACTAAAGGAAACAATGTCTAAAAAACTAAAGGAAGGTATGAGAATTATGTCTCATCAAATACAGGATATCAATAAAGGGATAGTAATTATTTTTAAATGAAAATCCTGGAATTAAAAAGTACAATAAATGAAATGAAAAATTCACTGAAAGGGCTCAACAGCAGATATGAACAGGTAGAAGAAAGAACCAGAAGATGTGAAGATAGATCAACTGAGATTAACAGTCTGTGGGTTTAAAAGAAAAAAGAATGAAGGAAAATGAACAGAGCCTCAGAATCCTTTGGGATACCTTCAAGCATTCCAACATACACATAATGGGAGTTCCAGAAGGAAGGGACAGAGAGATAGGGAGAGAAAGAAGCTTTGAAGAAATAATGATCCAAAACACCCAAATTTGATGAAAAACATTAATCTACATGTCTAAACATCTGAACAAATTCCAAGTAGAATAAACTCAAAGAGATCCACACCAAGACATCATAATAATAAAACTACAGAAAGAGAAAATCTTAAAAGCAGCAAGAGAAAAGCGGTTTGTCACATACACTTGATCCAATAAGGTTAATAGCTAATTTTTCATCAGAAACCATGGAGGACAAAAGGCACTGAGATAACATATTTGAAGTCCTGAAAGGAAAAGACTGTCAGTCAAGAATTCTATATCTAGTAAAATGATCCTTCAAAAATGAAGAAAAGGGCTTCCCTGGTAGCGCAGTGGTTGAGAGTCTGCCTGCCGATGCAGGGGACACGGGTTTGTGCCCTGGTCCGGGAAGATCCCACATGCCGTGGAGCCGTTAGGCCCGTGAGCCATGGCTGCTGAGCCTACGCGTCCGGAGCCTGTGCTCCACAACGGGAGAGGCCACAACAGTGAGAGGCCCGCGTACTGCAAAAAAAAAAAGAAGAACAGCTTGAAAATGAAATTAAGAAAATAATTCCATTTATAATAGAGTAAAGGAATAAATTATTTAGGAAAAAATTAGTAAAAGTAGTGCAAACTTATACTCTGAAAACTACAAAACGTTATTTAAAGAAATTAAAGAAGATCTATATAAATGGGAAGACATCCTATGTTCATGTATCAGGAGACTTAGTATTGTTAAAATGGCAATATTCCCCAGATTGGTCTACAGATTCTGTGCACTCTCTATCAGAATCTCAGCTAGATTCTTTGTATACTTTAGAACCTGATCCTCAAATTCATATGGAAACTCAAAGGACCCAGAATAGCCAAGACAATCATGGGAAAAAAAAGAATGAAATTAAAAGATTCACATATCCCAGTTTCAAAACTTGCTACAAAGCAACAGTAATCAAGCAGTGTGGTACTAGCATAAGAAAAGACAATCAATGGAATAGAATTGAGAATCCAGAGATAAACCCTCACATTTATGGGCAAATGACTTTTGACAAGGGTGTCAAAACAATTCAGTGGAGAAAGAACAGTCTTTTCAACGAATAGTGCTGAGACAATTAGACACCCATGCAGAAGAATAAAGTTGGATCTCCTACCGCGTATGATATATAAAAATTAACTCAAAATGGATTAAAGATGTAAATGAAGGAACCAAACCTATAAAACTCTTAGAGGAAAACAGAGATGTAAATCTTCATGTTCTTGGATTATGCATTGTTTTCTTAGATACGACACCTAAAACACAAACAACCAAAGGAAAAATAAAAAGAGATAAATTGGACTTCATCAAATAAAAAACTTTTATGCGGGCTTCCCTGGTGGCGCAGTGGTTGAGAGTCCGCCTGCCGACGCAGGGGGACATGGGTTCGTGCCCCGGTCCGGGAAGATCCCACATGCCGCGGAACAGCTAGGCCCGTGAGCCATGGCCGCTGAGCCTGCGTGTCCGGAGCCTGTGCTCCGCAACGGGAGAGGCCACAGCAGTGAGAGGCCCGCGTACTGCAAAAAAACAAAAAAAACAAACAAAAAAAACCATAGTGCTATTATTTTCTTGAATTGAATGTTGCTTTGGAGAAGTCTGAGGCTAACCGTATCTTTTTTACCACTTTTAAATATGGCTTGCTTTGTCTGTTTGAAAACCTAAAAAATTATTTTATTCTTGAAGTCTAATAACTTAACTAAGGATATATATTAATATTGTGTAGCTTTGTGTTCAGTGGTTTTTTTGGTGGGCGGTGGGCATGCCACACGGCTTGCGGGATCTTAGTTCCCCTGACCAGGGATTGAACCCAGGACCTCCGCAGTGAAAGCACGTAGTCCTAACCACCGGGCTGCAAGGGAATTCCCGTGTGTTCAGTGATTTTTGTCATAATTTCAGGGAACATGATATATTCTTTCAATCTGCAGATTCACTTCTTCCTTCATTTAGGAAAATTCTCTTTGATTACATTATCTGACATTCCACTCAGTGGATTCTTTATTGGGGATAACAGTTATCTTTATGCTGAATTACAATAATTTATCTGTCTTCCACATTTATTAACATCTCTCTAGGCTCTTGAAGCTTTGTCATTTTCATCTGCATCTTTTGTGATTATCTCAAACCGGAAATAGGCCCACACGCATCTGCCCAACTAATTTTTGGCAAAGATGCAAAAGTAATGCAGTGGTCGAAGGATACCTTTTCCCCCAAATGGTACTGGAGCAATTGGATATTCCTAGAGTCCCCTGCCCCCTGCCCCTCAATGAACCTCAGCCTAAACCTCACACCTTATACAAAAATTAACTCAAAATGAATCATAGACTTAAACGTAAAACTATAAAATTTTAGAAAAACACATAACATAAAATCTTTGGGATGTAGGGCTAGTTGAAGAATTTTTAGAGTTGATATCAAAAGCATAGCCCATAAAAGGAAAAACTGCTAAACAAGACTTCATCAAAATTAAAAACTTTTGCTCAATGAAAGATACTATTAGAGAGTAAAAAGACAAGCTACAGACTGGGAGAAAATGTTTGCAAGCCACACATCTAATAGATGAGTTGTGTTTAGAATATGTAAATATGCTCAAAACAGTAAAGAATAAACAATCCAATCAGAAAATGGGCAAAAGACAGGAACAGACATTTCACTGAAGAGGAAATACAGATGACAAATAAGCACATGAAAAGATATTCAACATCATTAGCCATTAAAGAGATACAAGTTAAAACCACGAGATATCAGGCTTCCCTTGTGGTGCAGTGGTTAAGAATCTGCCTGCCAAAGCAGGGGACACGGGTTCAAGTCCTGGTCCGAAAAGATCCCACATGCCACGGAGCAACTAAGCCCATGTGCCACAACTACTGAGCCTGCGCTCTAGAGCCCGTGAGCCACGCACAACCACTGAAGCCCACCCGCCTAGAGCCCGTGCTCCGAAACAAGAGAAGCCACTGCAATGAGAAGCCCACGCACTGCAATGAAGAGTAGCCCTCGCTCACTGCAACTAGAGAAAGCCCATGCACAGCAATGAAGACTCAACACAGCCAAAAATAAAATTAAAAATAAATTAATTAATTAAAAAAAAACACGAGATATCAAAAATACTAATAATACCATATGCTGGTGAGGATGCAGAGAAAACAGGATCTCTCATGCATTGTTGGTGGGAATCTAAAATTTCAGAGTGGTACAGTCACTATGAAAAATAGTCTGGCAGGTTGTTTTTTGTTTGTTTGTTTGTTTAATTTATTTATTTTTGGATCCATCGGGTCATCGTTGCTGTGCATGGGCTTTCTCCAGTTTCGGCGAGCAGGGGCCACTCTTCATTGCACTGTGCGGGCTTCTCATTGCGGTGGCTTCTCCTGTTGCGGAGCACGGGCTCTAGGTGCGTGGGCTTCAGTAGTTGTGGCGAGTGGGCTGTAGAGCACAGCCTCAGTAGTTGTGGAGCACAGGCTTAGTTGCTCCGTAGCATGTGGGATCTTCCTGGACCAGGGATCAAACCCATGTCCCCTGCATTGGCAGGCAGATTCTTAACCACTGTGCCAACAGGAAAATCCCTAGTCTGGCAGGTTTTTAAAAAAATAAAATTAAATATGTGCTTACTATACAACCCAGTGATTGTACTCTTGGGCATTTATCCCAGAGAGATGAAAACATCTGCATGAATATTAGTAACAACTTTATTCATGATGGCCCCAAACTGGAAACAATCCCAATGTCTTTCAATAGGTAAATGGTTAAACCAACTGTGGTACATCCATACTATGGACTATTATTCAGCACTAAAAAGGAATGAACTCTTGATAAGTGCAATACAGATGACCTCAAGAGAATTACGCCAATCTTAAAAGGTTATATCCTATATGATCTCATTTATAAAGCATTCTTGAAATGACAGTTATAGAGATGGAGAGGAGATTAGTGATTGCCAGGGGTTCAGGCAGGGAGGGGAGAAGGACAGGGAGAAGAAGAGGTGAGTATGGCTGTGAAAGGGTAGCATGAGAGATCCCAGAGGTGATGAAACTGTTCTCTATCTTGAAATGGTGATGGTTATGTGAATCTACACATGTGATAACATTTTATAGAATTAAGTACACACAAATGAATGCATGTAAAACTGGTGAAATAAGAAGGTCAGTTAATTACATCAATGTCAATTTCCAGGGTGTGATATTGTATTGCAGTTATGAAAGATGTTACCATTGGACAGATAGATGAAGGGTACGTGAGATCTCTGTATTATTTCTTACAACTGCATGTGAATCTACAACTATCTCAAAATAAAAAGTTGAATTAAAGGGAAAAAAATGAGGTTACATTTCCAAAAGAAAATTTGTATTGTGCGCGAGGAACCATGTGGGAAGAGTACTGCTTCTATCTACTGATCATCATGTATCACAATCACACATTCAAACGCACACACGCACAGATGTATTAGTCACAGAGGTTCTTACAAATGGACATAGGAAAGGAAATTTAGAATTGTTCCTCTGGGCATAACTAATAAGGTGATAAAGGGAACTGCAAATGAATTGGAGCAAAAAATCTTTGCATGTTTCATAAAGCTTTCCTGATCCAGCCTTTTGTACAATGGCCCCCTAATGAGGAAGGAGCGATTAGTGTGCCATGAGATGTGTAATGTGGCAGTTTGAGCAGTTCCCTGAGTCTGGCTGTGGTGCTGGCAGTCTTTGTGCCCAGTCTGGACTCACTGAAGTGCTTTGGCTTTATTTCCTTTTGTTTCTTGCTTCTTAATGGAGGTTACACTGAGTGGGAAGGAAGTCCTGAGTTGAATGTATAATCACCATGGGAACAGAGGCCACAATCAGTCCCTGGGAATGTAGCTCATGGCCCCCACATCACTATTGTCAAAGTCCTTCTTATGCACTTTTCTATGTTTTGAATGCTTCTGAGTTTGAGTGAATGCCTGTGTGTATAATACTTATAGGTTACCTGGTTTATCCTTGAGGGCAGAGGCAGAAGAAAATGCAGGGCACTTTATACAAACAACTTCACATTCCTCAAACTTCTGGTTTGTGTTTATTAGCTAGGAATCAACTGTAATCAAGTGTAGTAGAGGAAAAGTAATTTCTGAAAAATCTGAACTCCCACTTACCTCCATTCAGGCCACCATTTCTCTTCTATAGGAGACTAAGTCCAGCATTTATGATGCTAGCAAAATGTGACTTTCTGTCTTCCTCACCTTCATTTCCTCCTGGTCTAGATGACCCCAAATTGTGATGATCTTTGCTCACCCAGGGGTCTTTCTGGGACTCTTCAATCATGAATTGCCTCCTCATCTTGCTCTTCTCCATTGATTCTCCACTCAGTGCTCCTTGACTCACACTGGATTGATATGTACCGAAAGTTTCTGCCCCTGGGCTCTATGCACTCCACAAACCTTCCTAGAGACTGTCTTTCCTGTAGTGAAGACCTACAGTGCCTTCTAGACAAATATTCTGCTCTAAATGACTCCAGGGGTTACCTTTAGGATAGACTTAAACTTGCTAAATCTTCACGAGAAGACTCCAACAGGCTTGGTAGAGAGGGATGAAGAAGACAAAATCTAGGATCTAATTTAATGTGCGGAAAGCTTCTATAAAGATCTCAAAACAAATTTGCAAGAGTATGAAATCACCTGAGTCACAAGATGCTATTCTTCAGACATGGGTGTAAGATTCTTACAGAAGTAAGAATTGAACCTATTTTCAACATTTGCTCAGTTATCTCGTATCTGAGAAAAGAATAGGCAATTCAGAAACTATAGGAATGACGATCTGCCAATTCAGTACTTTAGATTTCCAGGGAGAGAAGCTAGTCACGTCAGTTGGTTATCTATCTACCTGGATCTCCTGTAGGCATCCCTCTCTTCTTAACCCTGGCTGATTTCACCAAATTTGTATAGAGATTGCTAATCCTGAAGTAGAATTTAATGATAAAGGTATTTTTTAAAATTCCTACCAAATCCATAAACTGGCATCAAACTCTTTTCTATTGCTCTCTTTTTAGTTTCAGTGTGCAGTGGGCAGAATTTTAAGATGACCCCCCAGTGACCCGTGTCCTCATATAACCCTCTCCCCATGGAAACTCATTCCTGTAATTAGGTTACATTATATGGCAAAGGTGAAGGGATTTTTTCAGATGGAATTAAAGCACCTAATCAGCTGAGTTTAAGTTAATTAGCCCTGGGGGGACTTCACCTAATCAGGTGAGCCCTTTAAAAGGGTAGAGAGGAAAGCCATTCCTCTGCTGGCCTTGAAGAAGTAAGATGTTGGCAGTTCTACAGCCGCAAGGAAATGAATTCTTCCAACAGCCCTGTGTACTTGGAAGAGGACCCCAAGCCCCAGATGAGACCCCAGCTCTGACTGACATGTTGATTGTAGTCTTGTGAGACCCTGGAGCAGAGAACACAGGTAAGCCGTGCTCGGCCTCGTAACCCACGGACCCTGTGAGATAATAGATAGATGTTGTTCTAAGCCCCTAAATTTGCGTCAACTTGTTGTGCCGCTGTAGAAAGCTCATACACACTTTAATCCCTAGATGTTTGGTTAGCTGTTGCAGAGTGGCTGTTTCGTTACCTTGCTTTATTGTCAGTCTCTTTCAGTACACCGTATCAGCTAACAGGGGAAGGCAGGAAAAAAAACGCCCCTTAACACCAGGCTCTGAGCCTGTGTTTTGCATACTATAGACAAAAGAGGGGAAATAGTATAAATATAAATTCTTATTTTGATCTTCCATCGAGATATCAAACTTTCCCCATTGCAGACAATTCATCACCAAACTCTGTTGGTTCTACGTTCAAAATATATCCTGAGTCCATTTTTTCCTTTCAATCCCCATTCCACCCTAGTGGAAACCACCATCCCTCATAGCCCAGATGAGTATAAACCAGCCTCCTATCGAGTTTCCCAACATCTTCCCTTTCCCTCTTCTCACTCTTTCCTGACCAGTCCAAGGAGCTATGAAAATACTGGGGGGAGGACTATGTCTCTTCCCCACTTAAAGCCTTTCAATGGTTTTTCATTGTTCTTAGGATAAAATCCAAAATGACTCGGGTTCTCCCCAAAATAATCTTGATCCGCTTGCCTCTACAGTACAATTCTCCAGCCCTGGTGATCTTTTTGTTTTTCATTAGGCACATGTCATCTCTTGAGCCTGGAATACACTTTTTTGGCTAATTCTCAGTCATCCTTCAAGTCTTAGCTCAAAACTCACTTCTTTAGAGAAAAGCCTCCCCAGACGCTCTGCAGCAGATGCTATTGAAGCCCCGCCTCATCGCCTGTACCCAGGTGGTGAACGTTCCTTAGCCACTACAGGTGTGGCTGCTGCTAGCTGCTCACACCTGCACCTTTCTATAGAGAATTGCCTTTGGCTGATGGGAACTGCCTGGATGAAAGATGCCTAGGAGGTTATTCTCCCCGAAGAGGGCAGCCTTAACCAATTATTAAGTGATATGGGGGTAAAACAGCTCAGTCCTCTTGCCTCTGAGACAAATTTGGTTCTGAAAGGAAGCTTCAGAGCTCCTGGTAGGGTCAGGCTGAGGCTAGAGTTCTCCTGAAACCCATCTTTACCCAGATTCCCCCCACCGCCCGTCCTCACTCTGCTGCTGTCAGTCCCTTAGAGGCCTCTCCAGAGAGCACTCTCTGAATGAATCATTTGCACAAGTGTCCCCACTTCAGGTTCTACTTCTAGAGAACTTGCCCCAAGATGCTCGCAATAGAAATGACATTCGTTACGGTCTCACATGTACCTCCTCTTTTCCTTCCCTGCACTTTTCACAAAGAGCGATTTTATATTTGTTTGTGGGTTGAGTAATTTCACCTGCTTCCCTGTTAGCCATGATCTCTGTGAGGGTGGAGACCATGCCTGTTTCACCTACCTCTCCATCGCCAGCAGTAGCACCATGTCCAGTACCGTGGGGGAGCTCATAAGTTGTTGAATAGCTGAATGAATGTGTGACTGTGGTGTCTGTCTTCAAGATGATTGTAGCTGGCAGTGGATATAATGCATACATTGTACCTTAGACCATGCCTTGGAAGTTCTGTGGTGCTCCTTTATGTGTTTCTAAGTGGAAGCACTGAGAAAACTAGGCTTCATTAATTTACATTCTTGCCTCATAAGGAGGAGGGTGGTGAGGGGAGAAAATAGAATGGCAGGTGGTGGTGTTTCTTTATTCACATTAGAGAGACGAGAAAACTGAGGTTCAAGGGGATTAGGCCACTTGCCAAGGCACAACATGAATCAAAGTCTGAACTGGGAACCTAATCTAGGGATTTCTGACTCTAAAACCCATGCTTTCCTCCTCCTAGGTTTTCCTTCTCTCTCAACCTACTAACTTATTAAATTATCTTGGAGCAAATATAAGTAAAAGTTCAAATACATGGACTTCTTTGAGTTAATGTCAAAACTAGATATAAATCTTAAAATACTGTTAGTCTTATAAACTACCATTAGTCAATATGTGATATTGTATTGAACACCTATAATGTGTTAAACTTTGATCTCACCATGACTAAAAAGGGAAATTGATTGGAGATGATTTTTAAAAATTAAAGTACAGTTGATTTACAGTATTGTGTTGGTTTCAGGTTTACAGCAAAAGTGATTCAGTTATGTATATATATTTCAGATTCTTTTCCATTATAGGTTATTACAAGATATTGAATATAGGTCCCTGTCCTATATGGTAAATCCTTGTTGTTCATCTGTTTTATGTATAGCAGTGTGTGTCTGTTAATCCTATACTCCTAATTATCCCTCCCCATCCCTTTCCCCTTTGGTAACCATAAGTTTGTTTTTTATGTCTGTGAGTCTGTTTCTGTTTTGTATACAGATTCATTTGTGTTACTTTTTAGATTCCACATATAAGTGATGTCATATGTAAGTGATTATCATATGTTTGTCTTTATCTGACTCACTTCCCTTAGTATGATATTCTCTAGGTCCATCCATATTGCTGCAAATGGCCATATTTCATTCTTTTTTGTGGCTGAGTAATATTACATTGTATATATATGCCACATTGTCTTTGTAATTCAGGCTGAGTTTGTTTTTGGATTTCTTGCTGGCCTAGTTGTTCTAGGGTCACCTGATGGAATAAAGTGTACCTGTGTTTCAGGGACTGGAACAATAGCTTCTGTATCTGCAGTTTCACCTCCCTCAAAGCCATCCTTAACCCCAGAGTTTACAATGACTCTTTTTTCTTTTTTATTGAAGTAGAGTTGATTTACAGTGCTGTGCCAATCTCTGCTGTACAGCAAAGCCACTCAGGTGTACACATGTATACGTTCTTTTTTTTACATTCTTTTCCACTATGGTTAATCCCAGGAGATTGGATATAGTTCCCTATGCTATACAGTAGGACCTTGTTGTTTATCCATTCTAAATGTAATAGTTTGCAACCTCAAACTCTCAGTCCATCCCTCTCCCTCCCTGCCTCCCCCTTGGCAACCACAAGTCTGATTTCTATGTCTATGAGTCTGTTTCTATTTTGTAGATAGGTTCATTTGTGCCATATTTTAGATTCCACATACAAGTGATATCATACGGTATCTGTCTTTTTCTCTCTGACTTCACTTAGTATGATAATCTCTAGGTCCATCCATGTTGCTGCAAATGGCATTATTTCGTTCCTTTTTGTGTCTGGGTAATATTCCATTGTAGATATGTACCCCATCTTCTTTATCCATCTGTCGATGGACATTTAGGTTGTTTCCATGTTTTGGCTATTGTGAATAGTACTGCTATGAACATAGGGGTGCGTGTATCTTTTTGAATTACAGTTTTGTCCAGGTGTGTATGCCCAGGAGTGGGATTGCTGGATCATATGGTAATTCTATTTTTAGTTTTCTGAGAAACCTCCATACTGTTTTCCATAGTGGCTGCACCAACTTAAAAAACAAATGGGACCTAATCAAACTTACAAGCTTTTGCACAGCAAAGGAAACCATAAACAAAATGAAAAGACAAGCTACGGAATGGGAGAAAATATTTGCAAGTGATGGGACCGACAAGGGATTAATCTCCAAAGTATACAAACAGCTCATGCATCTCAATATCAAAAAAATGAACAACCCAATCCAAAAACGGGCAGAAGACCTTAATAGACATTTCTCCAAAGTAGACATTCAGCTGGCCAGTAGGCACATGAAAAGATGCTCAACATCACTAATTGTCAGAGAAATGCAAATTGTCAGAGAAATGCAAATCAAAACTACAATGAGGTATCGCCTCACACCGGTCAGAATGGCCATCATTAAAAAGTCTACAAATAAATGCTGGAGAGGGTGTGAAGGAAAGGGAACCCTCCTGCACTGTTGGTGGGAGTGTAAGTTGGTGCAATGACTCTTCGTTTTCAGGATGAAATCCAAACTTTATAGCAGGGTCCACAAGGCTCCCACAGTCTGGCCCTGCTCGCTGTCCTGTCCCCTCTGCTGTCACTTGCCACTGCAGCTTTTGGCTCAGTCATGCACAGCTTCTCGCACGTTTCCTCTGTGCTCTTGCTTAAACCATCTCAGCTGCCTCAGCGCCTTCCGCTCCTGCCGGTCTCTGCCTTCTCTCAGTGTTCAGTTGAGGCATCACGTTCTCTAGGAGGCCTGGCTTTACCCCATCCCCACCCCCAGACCAGCCTATAGATCCCTCCTGGGGGTGCCATACCAGTTACCATTTTATGTTGACTTAAAAATTTTTACTTTTCCTTATTTTTTTAAATTGATAATATATTCACATGGTTCAAAATTCAAAAGGCTCGAGAAAGTAAACAATATGCCTTTTTACCCCGTCCGGGAAGATCCCACGTGCCCGCGGAGTGGCTGGGCCCGTGAGCCATGGCCGCTGAGCCTGCGTGTCGGGAGCCTGTGCTCTGCAACAGGAGAGGCCACAGCAGTGAGAGGCCCGCGTACCGCAAAAAAAAAAAAAAAAAAAGTAAATATACAATTATATAGGATTCTGTTGAATTGAATTTGGAGATGCTTTAGGCATCTCCAAATTTACCTGCTTTTAGCAGGGCTTGGCATGTGGTAGGCGTGCAGTTAAAGTTAGCTAGACTCAAGTTATTGTGTAAGGACTAAGCTGATCTCCACATGCTTTGCTGCCTGCACATGTCTGAGGATCACTAGACCTACGGGCCTCTAAGGGGCTTGTTGGGTTATTCTCTGCTCCGCCCCTTCATCCATTCTGTCGGTCTCTACCCTGATCTCTGTACCCAAGCGGGAGCTGAGCCTTACAGACATCATCATCTAGGCTCCCTGCCTTTGGCTTCCCTTGGGGTTCATCCAGTAGGAGGCACTGCCAGGGGATGGAGAGCGGGAAATGGAGGTCCTTCCTCCTGCTGCTTCCCTGCCTCAGCATTTCAGTTCCAGCAGTGGTTCTGTCTTCCTCTGGGTGGGACTGCAGCTGTCTCCCTCCACAGTTCCAACTCTCCCAGCACTCGTGACGCTGTCTTCTGCCCTTGTCCTTTTCGGTCAAAGTAGTAACAACCCCACTGTTAGTCCTGGGTGGTTCTGATCTTGGGTGGCTTGGCCTGCAGCGGCTTGAAGCAGGATTTCGGTTCCCAGCCAGAGACTGAAGTCAGGCTGAGGCAGTGAGAGTGCTGAATCTTAGCCACTAGACCACCAGGGACCAGTGACCAGTGACAAGGCCCCTGGCCCTTTGGCTTTGTAGAAATGAATTCCCACAAGGACAGAAAGTAGTGAATCAAGTAAAGTGCTTATTAGGAGGAAAAAGAGTACGTGTGAATGGGCACACACGGGCAGGCTCAGAGAGAAGGTCGTGCCCTCGTGGTAGTTTGAATCACTTTTATGGGGCATTTCTTCCAGGTTTCCTCTGGCCAATCATCTTGCTTTGCCTGGTTCTGAGTCTGTATTTGGTTTATCTCAGGACCCTCCCGTGTGTGTTTGTGTGTGTGTGTGTGTGTGTGTGTGTGTGTGTGTGTGTGTCACGCACATCTCTTAGCCAAGATGGATTCTAGTAAAGAGATATATGGGTAGGTTGACATCCCTTCCTATGAGGTGACGCCCCCTCCCTTTTGACCTCTGAGGAGCCTTTCTGCACATGTGTAGCCGGGAATGTCTCCTTGACCTCCAGAATGAGAAACATGTTGTCTCTTACCTGGGCGGGGCTCAGCTTCTCCTCCTCTTCATCTTGGTGTATCTGCCCTCAGGGGACAAACTCCAGCTGCTCAGCCTGGGGCCCATCTATCGCCTCAGTTTCTCATCCCTTTTTGGATCCCTTAACCTTGCCCACATCCCTGTAAATCATCTTGCCATTAAATTATCTTCAGTTAAACCCTTTGCATGGAATTCTGTTTTCTGATAGGAGCTTCACTGATTTAGGATCTCTTCTGAATCTGAAATTCTATCATTCTAAGCCTTGATAGAGAGTTTCTCAACTGATTTTTGAGCTGTAACAAAATATAACAAAAGCTGGCTAAACGGGGGGGTCAAACCGTAACTGATTGTCCAAAGCTTTATAACAATAGTAATAAAGTGATGTTGAGAAGATGAAGCACCTAAAAATCCCCTTTGTTCTACTGTGACTACTTTGCCAGCATCAGCATTTATGATTCAGCCAGCAATATATAATGAAAATACAGAGTTTAAAGCGTATTTCAATGGCTTCTGCCTAGAGGTTCTTTTCACTCATTGAAGCAGCAGATAGGAACTGAAAAAACAGACCAAGCAAGTAAGACCAGCAAGATTTTATGTGAATTAAGCAGTATTCTGCTTTATACATTTCTTATAATGTATATAAATAGTGTTTTCAATGTGAGCATTTCTTAAATAGCTGTTCATTAGTGGGCCGTAAATTGCATTTTTTATATCTATAGGTTGTCCTCCAACCAATTAAGTTGAAAATAGCTTCCCCCCCCCCATGATTAATAGCTGAGCAATAGCCTGAAGAGCCTTCAGGGCACTGAGATTGATTCTTTGTACTTTTGAATTGTAAGGAAATCTGCTTAAAGTGAAACATAATGGCTGCAGATTTCAATGTTCCTTATTAGCAAAGCTAAGGCTTTTGAAATTGGTGATTTAGGATTTTCCTTCAGGAAGGATCAGGCTGCAATGTCTACACACAGTTTTTGCTTCTAGACATTAGCTACCAAGAACTTTAAAAGTCACACAAAAAGTAGGCCTGTTTTTAATTGTCTCAGATCAGGCTGCTTCTCAGATAGCAGGACCTTTCTCAGCCATAAAAAGACAGTTTGAATAATTCATGAAATCCTTTCTCCACCTTGAAAATAAAATGAGGGGAATGACAAATAAAATGACTTATTTGAAGCAAATAAATGGAAATTTCTTTGGGAAAACATATGCTATATGTATGCACATGTAGATAGATAAATACATACATATACAGGAAACTGAGTCCCCCTTAAATCAAGTTCCCATGCTGAGTTTATGATTAACCTCTCTATTCAAAATGTTATTCTGTTTCTTTTTTTCCTCTCACTGCTGTGGCCTCTCCCGTTGCGGAGCACAGGCTCCGGACGCGCAGGCTCAGCGGCCATGGCTCACGGGCCCAGCCGCTCCGCGGCATGTGGGATCCTCCCGGAACGCGGCACGAACCCGTTATCGCCTGCATCTTCAGGCGGGCTCTCAACCACTGTGCCACCACGGAAGCCCGTTACTCTGTTTCTTGTCCTGCCCCTGTTCCCTTCAGGATTGAGGAATATCAAAGAAGGGGGCGCGGGATTAAAACTGAGCAGAACGTTGTAGAGCCCTCCCGGGTACAAAAGGCCCTCCATGTCCCCCGTTTCTTGCTTGTAGGAAAAGGTTTTAGTCTCTTAGGCCTTCCCTTAGTTCCAAAGAGCAGGCTCAAGCAGTTACTAATTAGGGAAGTGAGGGAATGCAGAAACAAAGCAGTTAAACAAGAAAAGTAATGGCAATGGTTCAGTGATAAAACAGAGTCCTCGTTCCTCCTCAAGGGTATACAGAACAATCTGACAGAAATCTTTGAGTTGTTCTGCAGGAACTAAGAGCCCCACTTGATCCAGGTGGAGGGTGGTGACTACATACTAACCACGAGCACTTAGACCCCAGGTTGGCTGGAACCAGAGGCTGATGGTTAGGATTGCTGAAACGATCACCCTGTTACCTCACCACCAACCAATCAGAAGAAAGTCATGCACCCTTCAGCCCTCACTCCAAATGTTGCCTTTAAAAAACCTTCCCTGAAAGCCATCAAGGAGTTCGAATCTTTCAAACATGAGCTGCCCGTATTCTGTTTTTGGTCCCCTGCACATAAATGCTGTGCTTTCCTTCACCACAACCTTGCATGAGTAAATTGGCTTTGCTGCACAGGGGGTGAGCAGACCCAAGTTTGGTTTGGTAACATATGTACACACAGGGAAGGTGGATGCTTTCTCATCTACAACTCTACCTGGAGACTTTTCTTTAAAGCCAGTATCATGTAGGACTAAATTTAACATGTTTATTTTGTTTTCAGACAGCTTACTTCTGCTTATCTCACATCAAATCTTACATATTTTTCTTTAAAATTTTCATTTAGAATATCATTGATGTACTAATAATATAATGCCTTTAATCAGGTGGGGACATTGCATTTATGCATCGTATTAATGTACTCCTCTCTGGTTGACTAGAGATATGACATTATCTTCAAGCATATGCCAACGTTAAGGTTTTAAACCCCATAATGGTCATTTGGTCGTCTTTCTGCATTTGTGTTTGGGGTCCCATAACCCTTTAGTATGTTGAGCTTTTGTAACTGAGCAAAAGGGCTCATGTGCCCATGGCACAGAAGGCTAAACTCTGACAGCAGGAGTTTGCAGCCAAGTAGGATTTATTGCAGGGTGCCAAGCAACAGAGTGGGAAACAAGCCTTATATCCATTCCAACTTGGTCTTTGAGCTAGGGGTTCTTTTATAGGGGTAGAACAAAGCCTGGGATTAATCTTTGTCTTGTGACCTGTGACCTTTCTTAATTGTAGTTTTGGGAGTCAGCATGTCTCTGGTTTATGAGCCTCTGGCCAGGTGGTCCACAGCTCCAGGGTCTGTTAGCTCATCTCGCCCTGGAGGAACAATCTGAGTTTGTACATTAATGATGATATTTATAATACCATGTATTATAGTTATTATTAGTATGTAAATTGCTGTTGTCTATAATGTCATTATAGCCATCGGACTCTGCTTGATTAGTGTTCAATTAGTACAGGATTGAGGTCAGAGGAGACATAAACTTTTAGATTTAGAGAGATTAACCATAAACTTGGTAAGGGAACTTGGTTTTAATTTATTAGGTGCATATGACTAACTTACTGCCAATAGATGGGGTAATATGGTTGTGTTTCTATGGAGCACTAGGCCCAGTTATTATTATTGTATATAAGAGTGATATTATTGTATACACAAATGATGGTTACTCAGTTTATATGGGAGTTAAGTTTCCCATGAAAACTTTTAGTCCTTAAAATAACCTGGTGATCAGTTAATATGATCACCTTACAGATGAGAAAATTGAGGCTCTGAGACGCTAAGGTCACACAGCTTCTAAGAAATAGAGGTGAGATGCTGAAAAGAACCTAAAGCTCTGACCGAATTCTATGCTTCATGGCCTCCACTCTTCTAAGGCTTTACTTCCAAAAGACATCTAAGAAATTTCCCAGAACAACCGCAGCCTTGAATTTTATGGTACTGAAGGCATGAGTTCATTTAATATCGATGAAATGAAATTCATATTTTAAGGCAAGACAAGAAAAATTTAAACATAAAAGTTTTCTCTGCCCATTTGGGCCTCCTCCTGCCCCTCTGGTGTGCATCGTGCATCTGCACTATGCATTAACCAGACCTCCCCCAGGGCAGAAATACCTGCTCAACCATGACGATCTATTTTTCTTCTGGTGCCAGCCATGTAACTCCTTAGGAGATAACATTACTTATGAACTTATTAATGTTACTAGCTATATTACTTGTTTTCTGCCTATTTTACAAGATTGTTGTTTCTTGCATTACCAAATGTATGACCAGCTTCTTATTAAAAATAATGATGACTAAGTGATTTGAAATGATTGACCAAATATATAGTTCTGTAAGATCGATAATTATAATAGTGTAACTCTAGATATGGGAAGAAGCGATAAGAGGAAATGATTTCCTGGACCATGACAGACTAGTAAGACAGGTGGTCCAGAGGCTTTTCGCTACTGGTAATAGGGCCTAGTGCAGTAATAGCACAACGAAATCCTCGCCTGACCTGAGAATGAGTGTTCCTAGCACCGTGCGACAAACTGGTCATGAAATGGGTCTGAAACCTAGGTTGAAATTAAAACTGAAAGAGGGGGTATTGTAAAATAAAGAACATAGCCCACCATCCAGTTCTCCAAGGATCCAGTCATTAGCCACTGTAGTTGCTGACCTACGATACACCCTGAAAGGAATTCAGGGCAAAGATCAGGATGAAGCGTTTTGGGCTCTGGGAGAACTGGCAGATTGACCCTCAAATAGTTAAATATTTTCAGGAGAGAATTTTAGGAACACAGTTTCTTGCATCTTCCCATACTTAACTGTTTGGGACAGTCCTCAGAGCTTTCTGGAAGACTGTCTCCTGGGTTATAATCTTCAGGTTGGCTCAAATAAAATTTTCTGTTTCTTTCTTACATTGACTATTAATTTTTTGGTCAACAATATATTGAAGAAAAACTTGTTCAGGGAGATTCTCCATAAGATATCTTTCCTGTTCTCCTTTAGAAGACCAATATAGAAATGGGGATAGTCTTTACTAGCACAGCAAAATTTAGTGGGGCTTGGCATACTGGTCCTTAAACAAAAACAGTTGTATCATATGAGTCACTAACACCATTTTCAATAACATCTAAGTGGTCTTTATTAGGTAGTAGATTACACACTTACTATCTTCCTTTCTTGAGTTATCTTAATAATCTATATGAGAATCCTTTGAGAAAGATATATCGGCCTTGTTTTAGAGATGAATGCACACCAATGTACCAACCAGGTAAAAGGAAAGATAGTCTTTCTGGGTGAGTCCCCAAAGTGAGCATCTGCAGAACTGAGTTTTGGAGGGCAAGAGAAATTTCAAGATAGCAAGCAGTCAGGACTCCAGAAGAAAGAACTGGAATAGCTTTTCTAAGAATACTGGTTGCAACCAGCAGCAAAGTGCCCTGATGGTGAAATAGTCAGTTTTTGTCTGTGACTTAATTGTACTGTCTGAACTAAATTGTACTTCCTGAATTCAACCAATCAGCAAGCACATTAGATCATGGACCATTATGCATTTGGCTTTAAAACCCTGTATCACCTCTGTTCCTTGAGGCTCCATCCCACAGAGCTGAATCCCTTCCTGTTGGATTAATTTTCTGCTCACTATTGGACAGTAAAATCAGGTTAGTGTTCACTCTGTATCAGACTGTTTTTTCTTAATGTTATATAAATTAATATTATCACTTCAATTACACAGTATTTCACATAGCAACTTATTATAAAAATAGGAAGTAAACTTTTCAGTACATATTTGTTTAGTCATTCATTTACTAACTTTTTGGGTGCCTACTCTGTGCCAGGCACCATGCTAGACCTTGGGGATCTATTGGTGACATGGAGCCTGTTCTCACAGAGTTCACACTCTAGTCAGGGAGACAGATACCCAATAAATGGTCAAATGCACCAATTTAAAACTGGGATTGTGACATGCTAAGAAGGAGAGGTGGCCAGTGCCATAAGTACTCAATGGATGGGAATCTGGCCTATTCAGGGAGGTCAGGAAAGGCTCCTCTGAGGTATCGTCCTCTGAGCTGAGGAAGGAGAAGCAGTATTATGGACAGTGATGCAGACAGAGGGCACAGTAGGGGCTACTGGGAGGGAGAGGGCCTGGGAGTCTTAGGCACCTAGGGAAGCCTGTGAATGCTTTTGGTAGTGAGGTTTGCAGGGTCTGGTGAACCAGGTAAGGAGCTTGTCTTTATTCTAAGAGGTAGCAGGCCAAATTTGTGTTTTACAAGGAAACTCTAGCTGCTGTGGAAAATGGATTGAAGCATGCCAGAGTGGATGCTGGTAGACCAGGGAGAGAACCATTGCAGTAGTCCATGGAAGAGTAATCTAGTCCAGAAGAGGCTAATTTTAAACTGTAGTCAGGCACTGCTGTTTTCCTCTCTTTTTTAAAAAATTTATTTATTTAATTTTGGCTGCACTGGGTCTTCGTTGCTGTGCGCGGGCTTTCTCTAGTTGCAGCGAGCAGGGGCTACTCTTTGTTGTGGTGCGGGGCTTCTCATTGCGGTGGCTTCTCTTGTTGCAGAGCAGGGGCTCTAGGTGCACGGGCTTCAGTAGTTGTGGCTCGTGGGCTCTAGAGCGCAGGCTCAGTAGTTGTGGCACACGGGCTTAGCTGCTCTGTGGCATGTGGGATCTTCCTGGATGAGGGCTTGAACCCGTGTCCCCTGCATTGGCAGATGGTTTCTTAACCACTGGGCCACCGGGGAAGCTCCTGTTTTCCTTACTTTATTTCCCTCTTCATTCAGACTTTTCCCCTTAGTCACTGATGCTCAATATAATTGATCAAATGCATTATGAAATAAAATAATTGACAAAAGGTTAGTTTTTATGCTATCATTTTGCTTGTGAGAGAAAATGTTAAAGTTTGGAGCAGCGCCATATAAAAGACCTACTAAATGTTATTGATATTGATGCATTGTTTAATATCTCTCTTCTTGAATCACAAGATACAACTTCTGGTGAATTTTGAAAATTGTTTCTTGAAGTGTAACATGTTAAAGGTGTCCTCTGAATCCATTTGGATTATGAGTAGCTTCTGTTTTCTTTGTATAGTGTGTCGGGTAAGAACACACACTCCAGACAGGCTGCCTGGTTTGAATACACTTCTATTTCACCAGCTTACCTTTCAGGGCTGTTGAAAGAATTAAATAGGTTAATACATATTAAAGAACTTAGTACAGAAGCTGGCACATAAGGGCTCAGTAAGTGATGGTCATTACTGTTATTATTTTTCCCCCAAACGTTATTTCCTAATAAACACATAACATTATATGCAAACTGAATTTTTAAACTACAAGTATGATAGCATAAAAATGTTAGCAGTATTTATCTCTAGATGCTGGGATGAATAGTGATTTTTATCTCCATCTTTGTACTTCACTGTATTTTTCTCAGTTTCTAAAGTGAACATGCATTATTTTATATAAAATGCTATTTTTATTTGCCTGCTTTATAACTTAGATTATTGCCAACAGGCAGGTAGAAGCATTAGAAAAAAAATTCTTCATAACAACACACAGTGCTTGAAATTTGCCCAGATGCCTCGTCAGAAATAAAGGTGACCGAGCCCAGTGACTTGCTGGTCCGAGTTGGCCACACCTAGGAGACAATGTTGACAAAGTAGTACCAGCTACGCCTGCTTATTAATACTTTCTAGCTCCCAAATACACTCAACAACCAACTGACAGCTGTGTTTTTTAAGAAGTGGCGATAGAAATTACAACACTAATCTACTATCTAAACTAAAACTCTGTCCCCAGTGAACATTAATGCTAAGAGCAGCCGAACTCTCCAGCTCTTTAATACATGATCATTTCAGATTCATTTAAAACTCCACAGAGGCGGTGACCTGCCTGCCTCCCCAGAGTACTTCAATCCTGATATTTGCAGTCTTCCTGACCATTTACAAGGTCAAAAGGTCAAAGACTTAACCAGATTTTACACACCTCAGTGTGCCCCTCGGTTTAGGGTACAGGTTAGGGTATGAAAATGGGTTAGGGTTATGGTACGTGTTAGGGTACAGGTTAGTGTTACTGTAAGGGTTAGGATTAGGGTACGGGTTAGGGTAAGGTTTAGGGAACGGGTACGGTTTAGGGTACAGGTTAGGGTATGACAATGGGTTAGTGTTAGTGTATGGGTTAGGATTAGGGTAAGGGTTAGGGTTAGGATTAGGGTTAGGCAACGGGTACGGTTTAGGGTACACATTAGGGTACGACAACGGGTTAGGGTTAAAGTTGAAGGCTTCAGTATGATGGTTCTACTATCTTGATCCGTCTACCACTATGAATAGGCAGGAGAGACGAACAGCATCCCAGAATCAGCGTTGGGATTCCTGATAGTTGGCTTGGGACAGGTATTCAGAGAACAGGTACTAGGAGAAAGGTGTATTCCAGAAGGTAGGACATATTACCCAAGCCAGATGAAGGGAGATCTAACTCCCAGGAACTGGAATCCCCCAACAGGTGAGGGGCAAGGCCTTCGGAAGGACAGAACAGGTAATGATATTTGGAACTCCAAGCAGTGGAATCGGGGAGGCTTGTTAGCTGGTGGTAGGACTGCATTGCTGGACTGGCCTTGGGAGCGAGACTGTTATCCTCGATCCTCCTGGTAGAGGAAGGATTATGAGAGTTGGGAGGTTTGACAAGAGGGTCCCAAGGACAGGGACCTGGCACTGGACAGAGCACCAAGAGTCAGGCCTGTGGGAACAGGGCAGAGGTCCAGATCTGAAAGCAGAAGCAGGAGGATAAGAAAATCAACGGCCAAGATGGTTGGACTTTGCAGTCAGGATTAGCCTACACACCGGCCCGGAGCTGAGCCCCCCAGTGGGGAGTGGGGGCTGGAGTGGGTGTGAGGTGGCATCACAATGTGGGCGGAGGAGGAATTATGTAGTTGGGGACTAGGTGGGACTGATATTCATAAGAATAGCAACTGCTCGCTGGGCACCTGTTATGTGTCAGACACTGTGCTAGGACTTTGCACATGTACTTTGCATGTACTTTCACTAACCTCAAAACACCCCTGCGAGGTAGGTGTAATTATCTCTTTGATAAATGAGGAAACTGCTGCCCAGAGGATAAGTGATAGCCCAAGGTCATAGAGTTAAGAAAAGACGATCTGAGATCTGAGTCCAAACCCACGATCTTTCTACTCCATGAACATATTTACTCCGCACTGTATCTGAGCACAGTTTACTCCAGTTCTTTTGTTCTTAGGGGCAACATCATATATGCAACCTATGATTAACGTTAAAACAGTAAAATTTATATTCGTGGAAAAGCAAGGTCAAGCATGGAGCTGGTAGTATCAATAACATATATTTGTAATTCCATATTGTAGTAACAGTGAACTCTGTCATTACCTTAAGAAAACATAATCATTCCTGGTAGTAGCTTCAGCATTCTTGCTGGCCATTTTGCTAATTCTGGAAACCCTAAAAATTAACATCAGCTGGTAGCTATTAGAACCCTTTTTATACAAAATTAGAGTAGTTTTTTTTTTTGGCCGTGCCATGCGATATGTGGGAACTTAGTTCACCTACCGGGGATTGAACCCTGCCCCCTACAGTGGAAGCAGGAGTCTTAATCATGGGAACGCTGGGGAAGTCCCAAAATTAGAGTAGTTTTTGTTTTTGTGGGTTTGTTTGTTTGTTTGTTTGTTTTTGGCTGTGTTGGGTCTTCGTTGCTGCGCTCGGGCTTTCTCTAGTTGCGGCAAGCGGGGGCTACTCTTCGTTGCGGTGCGCGGGCTTCTCACTGCGGTGGCTTCTCTTGTTGCGGAGCACGGGCTCTAGGCACGCAGGCTTCAGTAGTTGTGGCACGTGGGCTCAGGAGTTGTGGCGCACGGGCTTAGTTGCTCTGCGGCACGTGGGATCTTCCCGAGCCAGGGCTCGAACCCATGTCCTTTGCACTGGCAGGCAGGTTCTTAACCACTGCGCCACCAGGGAAGCCCCTAGAGTAGTTTTTAAAAGAGTGTATGTTGAAGGAAATTGCCAATAGGAACAGGAATCCTGGTGAGATTTGAGGACATGGGCTTCTGAGAGCACGTCGAGACGCAGTCCCCTACCCCCTCTTCTGTAGCAAAACTAGCAATATCACTGCCTACTCCACTAATCAAATAGCACACAGATGAGAAGTGAATGCATCTTTATCATTTATAATTTCAAATTCTAGTATCTCAGTTTTAAAATTGAATGGCTACCTCACCAGGACCATATTTCAGAGTCACTAGGGGAAAGGAAGCAGGGAGGGGTCAGAGTGAGCAGGGTATTAAGATGCCCAGGCACAAACCTGTGGTCCCACAAAACCAGATTTACTGACCGCGCGCGGTGAGGGAGAGCACTAAAGAGAGGGAGGAGGGAAGCATTTTGTAAGTCTGAGGTTCCTTCTGGAGGATTCTGAGGGGGGCGTAAGGGAAGCAAGAAATAGCTCTGTATTAGATGCTGCTTCTGCTGTGAGTTTAAGAGAAGAAGTAAACCAGGTGGTGGGCGCTGCCATGAATGGAGGGCTATTTAGCAATTAGGAATCCCCAGTGAGATATGGAAATAATAAGATGGGTTGGGACACGCTTGGAAGGAAAGAAGCAGCCATTCAAAGAGGAGGGATGTAGCGTTTTACAGCTGCCATAAGACTGGCGGGGAGCAGTGCTTCCTGTTAACTCTGCAGCTGGCTCTGTGTTCATCCTCGCAGCCTGAATGACAGCAGGGCTGCTTTTCTTTCCCCCCCTCCTTTTTTCTTTTTCAGTTTGAGCTGATTTTTTTTTCATGTTTTAGCTTCCGACGGGTTTTCACTCTTTCAGTGGGGTGGGGGAGAGCATGGGGAGGAAAGTTGAGCGATCCCCTTGGTCATTCAGCCCACCCTCCTGTACTGTGATCTGGACCTTGGTTTCGGATTTTTCCATTATTGCTGATGGCTGGGACCTTCAGATGCTCTCTTAAGCAATGTTCATATCATAACCTGGATGAGAACATTGAAAAGCACGCTTATAAAGTCATAAGCAGGGACTTCCCTGGTGGCACAGTGGTTAAGAATCCGCCTGCCAGTGCAGGGGACACGGGTTCGAGCCCTGGTCCAGGAAGATCCCACATGCCACAGAGCAACTAAGCCCGTGAGCCACAACTCCTGAACCCGTGTGCCGCAACTACTGAAGCCCACACACCTAGAGCCCGTGCTCCACAACGAGAGAAGCCACCGCAGTGAGAAGCCCGCACACCGCAACGAAGAGTAGCTCCCACTTGCCGCAACTAGAGAAAGCCTGCACGCAGCCATGAAGACCCAACACAGCCAAAAATAAATAAATAAAATTTATTTTTAAAAAAAAGTCATAAGTGACAGAAAGATGGAGGGACAGGAATTTCTGGATGAGTGGACTGAACAACATATGAAATGCTAAGTGCCTGCCAGGGCCAGACACCTTGAATAAGACATCTCCAGGCAGTACCTTCTGATGGTGCCACATTCTGATCTTGTTTAAACCAGATCATGCTTCCCACCCACAACACACATTCCGTATTTAAAACTCCTAAATGATCTGGCCTCTGCCTGCCTTTCCAATTTTATCTTCTGCCTCTCTTCCCCTTACGCCCCGTAGTTCGACCACACTGGCCTTCTTTCTGTTCCTGGACACCAACCTCATTCCCATACTCAGACCTTTGCTAGACTTCTCTGGAATGTGTGAGAATACACTTACAGAGATTTTTGACAAGAGTAACTCTTCATCATTAAGTCTTAGCTTAAATTTTATCTTTTCAAAGAGGTCTTCCCTGTCAACTCTCTCTAATCCCTTCCCCCAGCCCAGTCTCTCTCATTACCTCTTCTATGTATATGTATAATGGCACTTACCACTAAATTTTTGTCAAATTACTGTCTTTCTTATTATGGTTGCTCCCTGAGAGCAGGGACTTGGTGTATACCACCAGCCACTATGACAACAGTTGGCACACAGTAGGTGACCAATTAATATCTGTTGAATGAACACATTTTTGTCAGGTGACTTCACCGTGTCGGCCACATCTGAGTGGGCTAATTGCTATTCTAGCGAAAATCCTCGGTTAAGCTAGTCACGACAGAGCAGTGGCCTGTGAGTGGTCCGCATGAGAAATCTGCCCCACAGATGGTGTGGTGACTATCAGACCCCATCAGATTCACGTTAAGGGCATTTTCAATCCAAGATATAGAGGGAAGCCAGTAGAAAGCAGCAGCAGCAAAGGGGGCAGTAGAAGCAAAGTGAATAAAAAGGCAGAGAGAGAGAAACAAAGACAGATTTGGGGCCTCCAAAATAGTGTCACTAGCATTTGGATTGCTCAGGTTACCAACGGTGTTTTGAGCCAGGAGAGTTACTGCTGTGTCGTAAATGATAAACATTTGTCTGGTTGTCCAAGAGGCCTTTTTCTTATACCTTTCAGTAAAAACCGATCACCTTAGTCACGTTTTTGCCACATGAAAGGATATTTGACAGAGACCAAACTGTAACCTAAGATGATAGGCTCAATAGGCTGGGGTGATGGGCCTAATGCAATACATTAAGGTTTCATAGGTATAGACTTAAAAGCTCTCCATTTATGTTCAAAGAATCAACCATACAAATAGGAGATTAGTGGAAGATACAAGTAAGCCGCAACCTAAAAACAATCTTTTTGCAAACGGCAAGTTCAGTTTATATAAAAAACAGTGTGATGATTTTTTAAATTTAATTTAATTTTTTATAGAGCAGGTAATAACAGTGTGATGATTTTTTAAAAATTAATTCCATCTTAGGCAACTTTTATAAAACTATAGGGTTCCACCCTGGAGAAGGGATCTTCCCTCTCCATGCTGCATATCCACACTGCCTGGAATATGGTATTCAGCTCTGGGTACCTGCTTCATGAGGAATTCTGTAGGAGCCCCCAAGCTGAGTCTATGTGAGCTCACCACTGGAAGTCAGACTGGCATGGGTTGTCTGGCTGGTTGATGGACAAATGAACCTCTTGAGAGAACAGAACCAAAAGGAAGAGTCAGGCAGCTAACCTTGGCCCAGTTGCAAAGCCTTACTTGTTGCAAGGAGTGGTCTGGGCTTAAGTTTTGTCACTTGAATTTAGCTCCTGATTCAGGCAATCCCTCCCCTTCAAATTCATACCTGATTCCTATGGAGAAGGATTGGGAGTAAAGCAATTAAACAGCAATTTCATAAAATCTTCAAGACTTGGGGGCCTTTGGGATCTAAGCAACACATCCTTGGTACTTGCGAAAGATAATCAAATCATATGGGAATAGGAGTGGTCTTCCCCCTTTGCCACAGAAATACGATTTTCTTGGGCTCTGGTGCACCACTAATAGTACTGAAAGCAACAGAATGTCTGGCACAGGCCCAAGCTGCAGGCAGAGGGGCTGCAAGCAGAGTGAGCTGGACTAGGAAGGGCAGCTGATCACACTGAGAGCACAAGTGCTCTTTGGGGACTCAGAGAAATAGCCAAAACACTTCCCAAAGGGAGCTACAGCTGTGATCTCTGTCGGACGTATCCCAATATGAAAAAGGATCTGGAAACACTGAACAGTGAGTGACAATTGAAAGGAATTTTAGCTTGGGAAGGAGAAGACATGGAGGAATTTGACAGATGTCTTTCATTGTTGGGGAGCAATTGGGAAATGGGAAGAAAAAGGAACATTATTGTAAAGCGCCTTTTTTTTTTTTTTTTTTTTTTTGCGGTATGCGGGCCTCTCACTGTTGTGGCCTCTCCCGTTGAGGAGCACAGGCTCCGGACGCACAGGCCCAGCAGCCATGGCTCACGGGCCCAGCCGCTCTGCGGCATGTGGGATCTTCCTGGACCGGGGCACGAACCCGTGTCCCCTGCATCGACAGGCAGACTCTCAACCACTGCGCCACCAGGGAAGCCCTAAAGTGCCTATTCTTTATTCATCTTTTCAAAACTGTGCTAATGCTTCCACATTTCTTACCTCATTTGATTTCCGTAGTTGTCATTCCTCCCATATTTACAGATGAGAAAAATGAAGCTTGGAAAGTTTTAAACAATGTGCCTGAAGTGATGTAGCCAATAGGTGGTTGAGCTGGGATTAGGCCATAAATCCAGTGGTGTGCTGGTAAATGTTTAACTATTGGCTCTTTGGGGGAAAAGAAGCCTTGTTTTGTAGTGTGTGCTGACTTCTGTGGTGTAAATTCTCCCATCAGGGTTGACTTCAAGCTACCAACATAATGCCATTAAACACAGTATTGGGAAGAGATGCACACAAACAGCTCTTCCAAGCTGTATGAGCCAGTACAGTACACCGCCTTATTTCCACACTCTCTCCATCCTATATGCTTCTTCCCAGGTTATGTCTTAGTCTCCATGAAGCAGAGGTTGCTATAGCTACTGACTGGAAATTCAAAAATAGACTGTCCTGAGGTGGTTGGCTTTCAACCCTAGCTGAGAGACTGCTGGGTACAGGGTTGTAAGAGGAGATTCAAATATCATCGAGGTTTGTCAGGATTTCCAAGCCTTGATGCACATCAGAATCACCTGGACAACTCGTTAACATAGATTATGGAGAGTATAGCATACAGGTTAAAAGTGCAGATCTGGAGCCAGACAGCTTATGTTTAAGTCTGGCTGAGCCCCTGAATGGCTAGGTGGCCTTGGGCAAGTTCCTTAACCTCTCTGTGCCTCAGTTTCATTGTTGATAGATGGTGATGACCATAATAGCATTTACCTCACAGCATTGTTAAGCAAGTTAAATGAGTAAATGCTTGTAAAATGCTTAAAACAGTGCATGGAACATAGTAAACACTGTTAGTGTTAGTTGTTGTTATTACCAAAACCTCTCCTGGGTGAGGCCTGTCTGTTTATATTTGAAACATACTTTCCCAGTGATCTTAATGCAATCAGCTGTTCTTATCCATAGACATCTGGGAAACCACTGAAGTCTATGATTCTTGCTCTTTGGGAGTTGGGTAGCTTGTAGACCAACCCAACAGTGAATCTCAGACTGTCCTTGCAAATCGGGGACATTCCATGAATCCTAAGCTCACTACGGTTGTGTTGGACATCCTCTCAGAAGTCCTTATCCTTCCACAGAAGAACTAGGTTGTAGGATACAATACAGATCTTGTTTTTATTTTATTTTTTAAAGGAATAAATAAAACCTAATCCACAGTCAAAGTTTCACCTTAATGATGGCACAGAACATGACAGGGGCTGTAGGTTAATCTGAATTTCTAAAAAGCATTGTAATTTCCACCAATGTCCCCCTCAGTGTTCATTTACATGTACATCATAAACCTATATTTCATTTCCGGCCTGGATCCATGTAGGCAGTCCTTAGCTTTGCTCTCTCTGACTTCAAGAACTAAAACAAAGAGGAGATCCATGAAGATGGAGGAGAAGAGGGCGTGGATTTCACCTCCCTCCACGAACAAGTCAAAAATACATCTACGTGTGGAACAGTTCTCACTGAAAACTAACTAGAAACAGAAGGACCCCCGTACAACCAAGGCTGTAAGAAGATCCACACGTAATCGGGTAGGAAGGGAAGAAAAGCAATTGTGTCAGGATCCATGCCCCTGGGAGGGGACTCAGAAAAAAAGGGAGATTGCACAGGCAGACACCTGCCCTGGGGTGTGAGTGGTGAGAGCCGCAGATTGGATGCACTGGTCCTGGGGTCCTACGAAGGGGAGATGAGCCCCTTTGGCTGGTTGGAGGACTGCCGAGACTAACAGGGTCTGTGGGAAGCCTCGACTCCACGCATGAGGAGTGTGCTTGCTGGCTTGCCCTCGAGGCAGGGTGGAGAGAAGTCTGCTCTAATGGCCCCCAGGTTTCTGTGACCTGCTCACTCCACGCCACAGCACAGCACTGGATCTGGGGTGGCCACAACCAGGGAGAAGACTTGATCATGGGACACAGATGTGACCCGGACCCAGGGCAGAGCCTAGGTGGGGCAGTGGTGGCTCTCGTTAGCGCTAACTCAAGCCGTGCATCAGAAGCAGCCCAAATCTCTGATGGCAATCGCTCGACCATAGCTCACACACTGCTGAGAGTCCATGTGGGCCCCACCTGCCCTAATAATGAACCATCAGAAGAAGTTTTTTAAAAATCCTGTTTAAAATCATATCAAAAAGAGTAAAATACCTAGGAATAAATTTAGCGAAGGAGGTGAAAGACCTATACTCTGAAAACTATAAAACACTAATGAAGGAAAGTGAACATGATACAAAGAAGTAAAAAGATGTCCCATGCTTTTGTACTGGAAGAATCAAAATTGTTAAAATGACCATACTACCCAAAGCAGTCTACAGATTTAAGTCAATTCCTATCAGAATACCTGTGACATTTTTCACAGAACTAGCATGAATAATCCTAAAATTCATATGGAACCACAAAAGACCCAGAATTGCCAAAGCAATTTTGAAAAAAAAGAACAGAGCTGGGGCAATCACACTGCCTGGCCTCAGACTACTACAGAGCTACAGTAATCAAAACAGCATGGTACTGGCACAAAACCAGACACATGGATCAATGGAACAGAATAGAACCCAGAAATAAACCCCTATGCCTATGGTCAATTAATCTATGAAAAAGGTGGCCAGAATATACTATGGAGAAAAGACAATCTTTTCAATAAGTGGTGCTGGGAAAACTGGACAACTACATGTAAAACAGTGAGATTAGAACATTTCCTCTCACCATATACAAAAATAAACTCTAAATGGATTAAAGACCTCAATGTAAGACCTGAAACTGTAAAATTCCTAGAAGAGAACATAGGCAGAGGACTCTCTCACATAAATCACAGCAATAGTTTTTTGGATCCAAAAATAAATAGGAAATATTTATTTTTTAATAAATAAAAAAAATATTTATTTTTTAAATAAAAGGAAAAAGAAACAAATGGGACCTAATTAAATTGAAAAGCTTTTGCACAGCAAAGGAAACCATCGATAAAATGAAAAGACAACCTTTGGAGTGGGAGAAAATATTTGCAAATGATACGACGAAAATATTGGCAAATGATACGACCAATAAGGGGTTAATATCCAAAATACATAAACAGTTCATACAACTCAATATCAAAAAAACAACCCAATCAAGAAATGGGCAGAAGACCTGAATAGACATTTTTCCAAAGAAGACATACAGATGGCTAACAGGCACATGAAAAGTTGCTCAATATCACTAATTATTAGAGAAATGCAAATCAAATCCAGAATGAGATATCACCTCGCATCTGTCAGAATGGCCATCATCAGAAAGACCACAAATTACAAATGTTGGTGAAGATGTGGAGAAAAGGAAACCCTTGTACACTGTTGGTGGGAATATAAATTGGTGCAGCCACTATGGAAAACAGTTTGGAGTTTCCTCAAAAAACTGAAAAATAGAACTACCATATGACCCAGCAAGTCCCTTCCTGGGTATATATCTAGAAAAATGAAAACACTATTTTGAAGAGATACATGCACCTCAGTGTTCATAACAGCACTGTTTACAATAGCCAAGATGTAGAAGAAATCCAAGTGTCCATCAAGAGATGAATGGATAAAGATGTGGCATATATATATATATATATACATTGTGTGTGTGTATATACACATACAATGAAATACTACTCAGCCATAAAAAAAGAATAAAATTGTCCCATTTGTATCAATGTGGGTGGACCTAGAGAATATCCTGTTGGCAAAATAAGTCAGACAGAAAGGCAAATACTACATGGTATCACTTATATGTGGAATCTACAAACAAAACAAATGAATGTATATAGCAAAACAGAAACAGACTCACAGACAGAAAACAAACTAGGAGTTACCAGTGGGGACAGGGGAGGGGGGAGGAGCAAGATAGGGGTATGGGATTGATAAAACTACTATGTATAAAGTAGGTAAGTAACAAGGATGTATCTTACAACACAGGAAATTATAGCCATTATTTTCTAATAACTTTTAATGGAGTGCAATCTGTAAAAATACTGAATCACTATGCTGTATACCTAAAACTAATATACTATTATAAATTAACTATTTTTTTAAGAAGAATTGAAACAGAAGAGGAACTCTCCAACAGACACAGGCCTGGGTCTTGCATCCACATCTTACTAGCTTTGTGCCCTCAGGAAAGTTAACTAGCCTCTCAAAATCTTAGTTTTGTCCTCTATAAAAACAGTATAATAATGCTTAGTGCCTGAGTTTGTTATGAGGATTAAATAAGATTTGTAAAGCCCTTAGCATAGTGTCTGGTACATGAAAAAGGTACAGAAAGTGGTGCCTTTAAATAATAAGCTGAATCTCAAATGTAAAATTCTAAAATGACACAAGTATATGGAATGAAACAGCAAAGGAACATACAGAGATGACTACATCATAAAGAGAGAGGCAATGGGGCTTCCCTGGTGGCGCAGTGGTTGAGAGTCCGCCTGCCGATGCAGGGGATGCAAGTTCGTGCCCCGGTCCAGGAGGATCCCACATGCCGCGGAGTGGCTGGGCCCGTGAGCCATGGCCGCTGAGCCTGCGCGTCCGGAGCATGTGCTCCGCAACGGGAGAGGCCACAACAGTGAGAGGCCTGCGTACCGCAAAAGAGAGAGAGATGCATGATCAAGGACACATTGTAAATTATCATCAGTCTATATATTGTGAAAAGACTTCATAGGTTTTCTAAGGTGTGTGGAAATGATAACCTCATTTCCACTTTAAGGAGATTTTCTGAGTACGTTTGTCCTTTGTCCTTTGTATCAAGAAGATGGAAGACATATCCAGATCACTCAAGGAGTAGGGAGAGGGTATTTCTTATGCCTAAGAAAGAACACTGAATGTAGACGGTTTTATGAGTTGTTACTCAGAATGGTCTATAAGGCCAGAATTGTTAACTAGCTACCATAAAATTCTAAAGTTGTAGCCTCTGCCTAAGGGCACACAAGGAGGCAAAGCTGACAAATCATACATGGCTGCCTGCCATCTGCCCCAGTTAAGAGCTTCTAATCAGCAGAATGCTGTGCAAGGTAGCTCACACTGACAACTCCACTTAAAAACTGACTTTGAGGCAAGGTCAAGAGAGATGCTAGATTGAATGTACAACGAGTATCTGAGGACAGCCTTGAACTAAATCATCGCACACATCAGACTCAGCTTTTTCTCCAAGGCTCTGGAAGTCTTGCAGAAACATAAATTTCCTGTCCTCTTGTACTTCTTTTCTATCCCTCCCCACATCCCACTCCTGCCCAGTCCCAAGTAGGCTCTGCAGAATTCAGGGAATCATCATTCATTTATTCAGTCCACAGACACAATAGGAGTGTCTGCTGTGTGCCAAGCATAGGAGTAGGTGCTAGAGGTATACATATGGATCAGGCAGAGTGTCTGCATATGAGTAGCCCACATTCTGGTTTGGGAAACAGAAATGGAAACAAAGAGTCATACTATAATTTACTACCTGCTTTAATAGTTCTCTGACAGCACCAAGGCGGAGATGACCATTCTGCTTTGAGAAGGTGGGAGAGCTCCTCAAAGGTGGTGATTCTTGATTTGAGGGATGAGCCTGAGTGCTCAGGGGTGAAGCCAGGGAAGATAAATTCTTTTTTTTAAAATAAATTTATTTATTTTATTTTATTTATTTTTGGCTATGCTGGGTCTTCGTTGCAGTGCACATGCTTCTCATTGTGGTGGCTTCTCTTGTTGCAGAGCATGGGCTCTAGGCAAGCGGGCTTCAGTAGTTGTGGCACACGGGCTCAGTAGTTGTGGCACACAGGCTTAGTTGCTCCGCGGCATGTGGGATCTTCCTGGACCAGGGATCGAACCCGTGTCCTTTGTATTGGCAGGCGGATTCTTAACCACTGTACCACCAGGGAAGTCCCAGGGAAGATAATTTTAAGCAGAAGAAGAAATGTGTGCAAAAGCTCGGATGTGTGTGTGTGGTTGACATGCAGGCTTCGTGGTGGACAGGGAGGCTGGAAAGGTTGGCTGGAGAGCGATTGTAACAGCAGTAACATGTGAATGTGAAATTCAAAGGGAAACCATGTTTTGCTACAGCTCCGAATTTTAGAATTGGAAGGGATCTTAGTGATTGTGCAGGTTAACGTCACAGAGGCTCAGGGTGCTTAATGACATGTTCATGGCAGGACCAGAAGCAATCTGTCGGGAGGGGAAAAAATTTCCCACTTCCCCTTTTAGTTCTTTTGGCTGGTTGAATAATTAAAATGACATAAGACAGATTAACAGGAGGAAAAAAAAGAAATTTAATTATGAACATACAGGGAATCCACAGAAAATTCCAAAGAACCAAGTAAAATGAGGTATATATGTCATCCTGGACCAAGGAGAAGGGAGTAGGGGTCTGGGACTTCAAAAGTAAAGAAGTAAATTCATAGGAAGAATGAAGAGAGCAAATGTTTAGTATCAATAAATAAATGTTTGTTGGGCCAAACCAAGAATGGGACACAAAGGGGAATTTTAATAGACTTTGCTAGGTTCCTCCCTTGTCTACCACACCTAGTTCATATTATACTATAGATACCTCTGGTGATAGTTCTTTCCTGGAATAGGCCCTCTATCTAAATTCTTTTAGGCAGTTAAGTGAGAGCTGCAAAGAAAAGCTTCCCGAGTCTTCTGTTCCTTCCTCACGCCAAGAGACACATTTTGGTTTGGTAAATTTTGCTTCCCTACCAATATCTCCCAACACTAGGACTTCTGTTCCTTTCTCTGAATCTTCCAACCATGACTCCTACCACCAACCTGGAAATTTGATCCTCTAAATCCTGGAAATTGGTTCTCTCAGAGCTCAACCTGGAAGTCACAGTATAGAGTTTAGACCTATGTGTCTACTCATGAGTGTTATGCTAATGGACAAATATTTTATATATATATATATATATATATATATAGTTATCACAGTTCAAAGACTGCTTAAAGGAGAATGTGTTGGTTTTCCATTGCTACTGTAACAAAGTACCTTAAATTTGGTGATTTGGGGCTTCCCTGGTGGCACAGTGGTTGAGAGTCAGCCTGCTGATGCAGGGTACACGGGTTCGTGCCCCAGTCCGGGAAGATCCCACATGCCGCGGAGCGGCTGGGCCCGTGAGCCGTGGCCGCTGAACCTGCGCGTCCTGAGCCTGTGCTCCGCAGTGGGAGAGGCCACAAGAGTGAGAGGCCCGCGTACCGCAAAAAAAAAAAAAAAAAAAAAAGGAAAAAAATATTTGGTGATTTATACCCATTTATATATTTTCTTACAGTTCTGGAGGCCAAAAGCCAAAATCATTTTCACTGGGCTAAATTCAGTGTGTCAGCAAGGCTGGTTTCTTCCAGAGGCTGCCCACCTTCCTTGGCTGTGACTGCATCACACCAATCCCTGCTGCTGTTGCCACATGGCCTTCTTTTTTCTTTCTTTTTAAAATTAATTAATTTATTTTTGGCTGCGTTGGGTCTGTTGCTGTGCGTAGGCTTTCTCTAGTTGCGGCAAACAGGGGCCTACTCTTCGCTGCAGTATGCAGGCTTCTAATCATTGCTGTGGCTTCTCATGTTGTGGAGCACGGGCTCTAGGTGCGTGGGCTTCAGTAGTTGTGGCACAAAGGCTCAGTAGTTGTGGCGCATGGGCTTAGTTGCTCCATGGCATGTGGGCTCTTCCCAGACTCTAGGCATGTGGGCTTCAGTAGTTGTAGCGCGTGGGCTCAGTAGTTGTGGCTCACGGGCTGTAGAGCACAGGCCCTGTAGTTGTGGCACACAGGCTTAGCTGCTCCGCAGCATGTGGGATCTTCCCGGACCAGGGATCGAACCCGTGTCCCCTGCATTGGCAGGCGGATTCTTAACCACTGCACCACCAGGGAAGTGCCTTGCCTTCTTCTCTCTTTGACCTTCTACCCTCCCTCTTCTAAGGACCCTTGTGATTACATTTAGGGCCCACCTGGATAATCCAGGCTAATCTCCCCATCCTAAGATCCTTGATGACATGTGTAAGTCTCTTTTGCCACATAGGTAACATTCACAGATTCTGGGGCTTAGGAGGTGAATATTTTCTGGGGAAGAGAGGATTCTGCAGTTTACCACAGAGAGCAGTATTCTTTGTTCTTGAATTGGAAGCAGATGACACACACCTCTTTGTGGCTGGAGATTTGGGAATTTAGGGGTAGATGGGAAGGACTGGGACAAGTAACCCTCATTAGTTGCTCAGCCTATAGACAATCAGATACCAGAGGGGTTTGGGGGGAAGAAGGCCAGAAGTCTTTTCTCTCCCTGCCCATAATACATGCCATTCAAGTTGAATTAACATTGTGCTGGAAATGTGGTTGGCAATTTAAAAAGGGTTAAGGGACTCCTGAAAATTTTTTCACTGAATCACTGATGTTAGAGCCACATGACTAGCTGAGTAAACTTTTTTACAGATGCGGGAGGTTCATAGTTTTTGATTCTGGACTGGCTGTGTGTACAGTTCGGGACATGCTGAAGACTGTCCTGAGTCTTTTACCCTTAGACCCAGGTAAAAAGCCCTGTGCTTGAGAGCCCACTCTGGCCTCCTTTGGCTGCACCTCTCCTCGGGTGTGCCACAGGGACCTGTCTAAATGCTCTCCAGGTACGCAGGAATTTGGAGTCCTGCCAAAATGCTCCCAAGCGTGCTTCCAGGGCGTGCACAAACCTCTTCCCCATGTCCACCCTCCCAAGGTCAGGCAGCACAGTGCTGTATGCACCCCAAGGCCCATGGGTGGCCAAGGGGTGGCTCTTCGGGGAATGGAAGGAACTTAGATATGGGAAAGGGTTCATATGGGTAAGCTCCAGGCCATCACGGTACAGAGCAAAGCTCTGGAGCTGGTATCACGGACCAAAGGCCAGCTCTCCCAGATGGATGGCCAGGGTCTGGTGGAGAACTCTGGGGAGGCTGAGAGCTCCAAAGAACCTGGGCTTCCTTGTCTTTATGAAGGTGTATTTTGTCAGGGTAGGAGGATCAAATATGTTTTACTTAACCATGTGTCAGCTTGATTTATGACTTTTAAATAATTAGATATGTAGAATATGTCCCTTGTTAATACGCTTGCCTTGGGCTCTGTATATGCTAGTGGCAGGTCTGGCCAGAGCTACACTCACTGCTATCAATAGCAGTGCCGAAATCAGAGGTACTACACACATTGCACAAAGCAGTGCAATGAAAGCATCATAATGTGAAGGAATCAAGTCAAGTTTCTTTGGGCAGCAAACTGAATGTAAAAAGAAGTTCAATTAATCCAACAAGTCATTGGGAAAGAATCTATCTTAGGGCCCAACCTTCACAAGATAGAATATTTAGTTAGCTAGGGTGAAGAGGATAAATAAGACTTAATGCCTTCAACATTAACAGTCAGTTTTTGATGTTTAGATTTTGGAAAATGTTTGATTCTGTATTCTAAATCTTTTGTTGTAACTGTGTAGTTCAGCTGCATGGGAACCCAAAATAACATTAGCAAAAAAGTACGAGAACAAAGAATGAGTGGTATTTCACAATCAGTGTGCCCAGAAGAAGACTTCCCTCAAGTCATATTCTTTGAACCACTTAGGTGTAGGAGGGCTCCTCTCTCATTGGAGAAAACCATGGCGGGTCTTCCCATATTCTTCTGGTTAATTTGTCAGTGGATTCCTCCTGACAGTCTAATAAGAATTAAAAATTGAAGTCTATATTCAACACAAGCAGTGTTTTTAAAGTTAAAACTGGTGTTTTAAAAGTTAAATGAAGAATAAACTCAAATATAAAAGTTCAAAAAACCCCTGGACATCTAATAATTTTTCTTAATCACAAAATACATATGTATTGGTGACTTTGGTTTCCTCTTTCACTTTTCCTTTTTAAATGCATCTAAAGTTTCATGATTCAAAATAGTCTAACGCAGAGGTCAGCAAACTTTTGGTAAAAGGTCAGATAGTAAATATTTTAGGCTTTGTGGGTCATATGTCTCTGTTGCAACAACTCAGCTCTGCCCCCTGTAGTGCAAAAGTAGTCAGGTGATATGTAAATGAGTTAATGTGGCTTTATGTCAATAAAGCTTTTTTATGAACCCTGAAATTTGAACCTTACGTAATTTTCAGGTATTGCAAAATATTATTTTTGATTTTGATTTCTTTTCCCCCAACATGTAAAACTGTAAAAAAGTCATTCTTAGCTCACAGGCCATACAAAAACAGGTGGCAACCTAAAACTATAAAACTACTGAAGAAAACAGAAGAAAAACATGACATTTGACTTGGCAAGGATTTCTTAGATATGAGAGTAAAAGCACAGGAAACAAAAGTAAGCATAGACAAATGGGTCTATGTCAAACAAACTTCAGTGCATCAAGGACACAGCTAATGGAGTGAAAAGGCAACCTATGGAATGGAAGAAAATATTTGCAAATCATACCCAGAATATATAAAGAATCATATAACTCAACAACAAAAAATCAAATAACTCAATTTAAAAATGGGCACAGGACTTCAATAGACACTTCTCTAAAGATGATATATAAATGGCCAACAAGTATACAAAAAGATGTTCAAGATTCCTCATCAGAGAAATACAAATCAAAATCACAATGAGATATCACCTCATACCCAGTAGGATGGCTAATATCTAGAAAACAGAAAATGACACGTGTTGATGAGGCTATGGAGACATTGAAACACTTGCTTGGTGTTGGTGGAATTGTAAAATGATGTAGCCACTATGGAAAGTATTAAAAATTTAATAAACGCAAACCTCAATTACATAGAGTTGGGAGACCAGAAGGGAGAGCTCTCTCACCCTGCGATGGTAGTAGAGCCCGACAGGAAGAAGAAAGACTACTTTCTACTTTCCTGACAAGGATTCAGCCAATGAGAAGTCATGGACTCTCTGTTTACTGAGCCCTCCCAACTTCCTTTCCTCCTCTATAAAAGTGTGCTCCTTCCCTTGCTATACGGAGACTTGCACATGGCTCACCATGGTTGCAGACCCTGAACTGCAGTTCTCTGCTGATACCAAGTCCATCTTTGCTGGAGAAATATCTGGCAGTCTGTTTGTTTCAGATCAATAAAGCAGTGTTGAGGTTCCTCAAAAAAGAGAATTGCCATATGATCTAGTAATCCCACCTCTGGGTATATGGTGAAAAAATGGGAGGCAGGGTCTTGAAGAGAGATTTGCACACGCATGTTCATAGCAGCACCATTCACAGTAGTTAAGAGGTGGAAGCAACCCAAATGTCCATTGATGGATGAATGGATAAATAAAATATGGCAAATGGAATATTATTCAGCCTTAAAGAAAGGAAGAAAATCTTGTCACATGCTGCAATACAACATGAATGAAACTTGAGAAGATTACGCTAAGAGAAGTAAGTCAGTCACAAAAAAAACAAATACTGGATAATTCCATTTGGATGAGGTATTTAAATAGTCAAATCCACATAAACAGAAAATAGAATGGTGGTTACCAAGGCCAGGGGGTAGGGGAAGAAGGGGTATTGTTTAATGGGTATAGAGTTTTAGATTTGCAAGATGAAAAAATTCTGGAGATCTGTTTCCCAACAATGTGAATATACTTAATGCTACTGAACTGTACATTGAAAATTTACCACCTTAACCATTTTTATGTTATGTGTTTTTTTACCCCAATACAAGAAGTAAAAAAGTATCACTATAATATACATGTTGAGGACTTTATATTCTGAAAAAAAAAAATAGTTTGACTCAAAAACAAAACAAACCAGGGGGCAGGCGAGATTTGGCCCTCAGGTCAAATTTTCCTGACCATTGGCCTAATGTAATCCAACTCCCCCTGTCATCAGCATGCTGTCTTCACATATTTTCCCCCAAAATCTTGAGCCACCAAATGTTACAACTGCAAGTGGCCACGGAAACTCAGTCATTTTGGAGGGTAGGAGCGGGGGGCCTGGTGAGGTGGGACGGGTATTTTCCAAGGTCGAAGAGGTAGTTCATGGCAGAGCACTGATTTAGAAGTTAGCTGCCTTATTGCTTTTCGGAGTTATCTATAGATTGTTAATGATCATGCAAATAAATTTTGATTTAACTGGAGGTGAACTCAGTAGTTAACTGAATTCCACAGGTGCTGCTATAAATACACATTGAATTAAAGCCCTCTAGTAAGTAGTCATGCTGTGCTCTAGTCCTCTGTGCCTTTAGGCCTGGAGCTGGGAAAGGACAGTACTGATTGCAGAACTCACTTTACAGATGAGCTGTTGTGCTAAAATTGGTTTATATGTGGTTTCCCAGAAGTAATTTAACTAACATTTTGTGAAGTATTTAAAATAAGCTCATTTGGGACTTCCCTGGCAATCCAGTGGTTGGAATTTCACCTTCCAATGCAGGGGTTGCGGGTTCGATGCCTGATTGGGGAGCTGGGATCCCACATGCCTCGCAGCCAAAAAAAAAAGAAAAACCCAAAACATAAAACAGAAGCAATGTTGTAGCAAATTCAATTAAGACTTTAAAAAATGGTCCACATCGAAAAAATCTTAAAAAAATAAATAAAATAAGCTCATTTAATACTAGTCTCCAGAAACGTTACCTTGGCCACCAGCCACTTTAAGGGAACTGTGTAAATTTGCCCCTCTTCTTTACAGCATTAATTAACATTTAAAAATGAAGTAATGTTAAAACAAATTCAACTGAGTAAATTTTAAAGATCTTATAGGCTTTTTTCAATGATACATGAATTGGGCAGCATCTCATTTAGCAGATAGAAGCTCCAAGGAGTTGTACAAAATGAAAGACCTTTACAGGCAGAAGGGAGTGGACCAGGAAGTTATAATAGCAGAAAGTGGATTGGTTGTGACAGGTCACTTTCCTTTAGGGGATGGCATGGGCCTATCAGGCCGATTAACTAGTGCTGACCAGGTGATTCCTGATTGACTGATTTTAGATTCCTATTCTGGGAGAGGGTGACATTCTGAGTCTCCATTTGGTGATGTGGAGCTTAGCATAAGTGACTCCATTTTAGGCCTGTTGTTTTAACAGTGACAGTTTAAAAGACAAACAGTTATATGCTGAACGCCTGACTTCCTAGGGGTGGCGTAAGAAGGAAGGACAAATAAAACCCAGTTCAGCAGGTCAGGATCTAAAATTAAACCATGAGTGAAAGGCACAGTGTTCATTCTGCTCTGTACTGTGAAGCAGGGCAAGCTAGAGGTTTTACCTGGAGTGATAGAAATTGTTTTACTAAACAGCTTTTCATTGTCTAGAAAAATTAAGCTTTGGAAGTCAAGTAGAAATTACAACACAATCCATAAAGTTTATGTAGTAAACTACATAAAAGTTTGTTTAGAAAGCATAAACATTAATACAGCTTCAATTATAATCTCTGTTGTACTAAAAGGTTACTATTCATTCCTCCTAGACTTTCCTGGTCTACATAAATGTGCTTATCAAAAGCACCTGGTCTCAGTGAAAAACAAGCTGCAAACATTTGTCTCCATTTATCTGTAAGTTTGTAGAGAAGAGTTATCAAGTGAACGTTTCAGATTGCTTCTTAAACAACATAATAAGCAAATGCAATGCATGAGCCTAGGCAGTTAATAAGCCTAGTTCAGAAAAAAGCTATAAAAGTCATTCTTGGTACAATCACACAAACTTGAAACTGGACTGAACATTAAATGGTATCAGGGAATTGTTTCCTTAGGTGTGCTAACGGTATTGTGATTGAGGCGAATGTCCTTTCTTTAGAAGAGGCAGGCTGAAATATTTAGGGGTGATTGATTTTGTCTGCAATTTATTCAAACGGTGTAACAAAAAGGCATCTCTATTTTCTGTATGTTTGAAAATCATCATAAAGAATTGGGGTGAGGGGAACAGAAGGCATCTTTTTAAAGTTCCTTAACCAAGAGCATTGTGAAGACCTCCTAAGCTAACAGTAGCTTCAATTTACGGTTTGGGTTTGTAGCGCTGTGTCTTTTTTTCCTGTTGCACCTGAAGTACCACTGAGTAAGTGCAGTCTCAGCCCAGCCCAAGAGCAAGCAGCTCTTAATCACACTTCAGTGAATAAGATTCAGCAACAGCTGCAAGCTACCCTGAGGGGGTGAAAGTCCATACCTGGCATAATCTTCTTTACATTCCTACGCTATTACACTGGCGCGGTCACTTTCAAATTGCAAAAGTTTGGTTTGCATTTTCCACCAGTCGTATCTGCATTCGCAGTCCCAGACAGAGGGCATTTCTTTCTGGCCCGTGGACACACCCCCGTGGACTCTTATAATAGAGGAATCTCTTTGCCCAGCCACCCATTGTTGAATTCTATTTCCATCTGTCTATACTTAAATTACTTATTGAAACAGTAAATTTCATCCTGTAGTTCAAAAAGGAAAACCTGGGAAAAGCTGGGAATCATAATTTGGTGCTCTGTTGTCATCATCCTGAGATTTTTTAAAAAACAAATTTAGATGAGAACTGTGTATACCAGGAAGCTGTGACATCTTTTTAATAATGAGCACAGACCGTGACAAGGCAATGCTTGCCATGAATATTCAATACCTACTGTACAGACTTCAAATTAGTTTGGTTTCTTCGCTACGAGGCTCGTGGCACCATAGGTTGTAAGTATCCTGCTACCAGGTGCTGGTCTACTACGATCACGCAGGCCAGGAGAGGCCCCCAAGATCCCATTTAATTTTAGCAATTAGAGCGGGTGTTCTAGAAGCTGTTCACGCGATCTGAAATTTAGCTTCTGGGTCTAGGACAGGACAGCAAATTCGGTGTCAGGAGGGCTTGCGCAGAGTGCGAGAGAGGCATGGGCCCGGCCAGGAAGGGCAAAACGTGCCGCAGCGCCTCCTGTAACCAACAAGGCCTCGGCGCCGGGGCCTGGGAGGGGTGGGCGGCCATCTTGGTAAAGGCCTGAGCGGCGGCCGGCGCGGGGCTGACGCTGGCGGGGCTGTCAGATTCGAAGGACACAATGAGTGAGTGACCGGGCAACGTGGAGCGGAATCTAGCTCGGCCAGGGCCCCGCGCTGCGTGGGCGCGCCCAGTGGGCCTCGGATGCGGCGCCGGCTCGCCCCCAGGATGGTGAGGCGGCGAGCGCTGAGGCGCTGCCTGCAGTTGTTAACGCCTTCGGCGGAGCCGGCGCTGCGGAGCCGGGGGCGGAGGAACGCGGGCGCCGGCCACCGTCGCCCCTTCCGCTGCGCTGGGGCGCTGTGTCCGGGGGCGCTGTGGCCCGTGGCCGAAGAGCAGCAGCAGAGGCGGCGGCGCCGCGCGCGCCTGACCGACCATCGCGTCAGGTGAGCCCACGCTCCCTGCCTGCTTCCCTGCCTCCCTGCCCACCCCCCCGGCTAGCGCCCGCCCCCCTGCCCCCCCTCCCCTCCAGCGCCTTTCCTTCGCCCGGCTCCGCTTGCTTCCTCTCGGTCTCTGGGTGGAACGGTCCGGACTCCCCAGCTTGGGGCTGCTTGGACTCTTCCGGGAGTAGAGCGGAATGTGGGTGGGTCCCTGCTCCCGAGCCCTGCCTCATCCCGGAGATGCTGCACTTGTGAGTGGCAGGGATTCGTTTGAATTTCTGCACCTCACGAGGTGCGGAGCCCGCATTTCTGAGGCTGCCTGGATGAAGAGCCACATGATTTTTTTCGATTGGGGGAGTAGCCGTCTCTGGGATTTGTTATAAGTCCAGTCTCCTCTGCAAATCACGAGGTTGCATCTTCACCGATTGGAATACATGTGGGTGTATTTTTTGGTTGTATGTAAATGAGTGGGTGGACAACTTCCTTGGAGCAATTTATTTCTGCTTCACCTGTAGTATTTATTTCTAAAAATCCGTTCCACCAGGTTTTTCCCGTTTTATCTTGAAAACTAACCATGGAATGGAAATGAAGAGCGAAAGATTGGAGCAAGGTGCGGCGAGGTGGTGGAAGCCGGCGCTTTCTTGAGTTTTCTGTTCGGTGGTCGTTTGTTTCTCAAATTGAATATTATTGCAGGCTTTTCAGACCAGGTATTCAGATAGTTTTTTTATTTTTCAGCTGTAATCCTGGTAGTTGAGATAAATACGCTTATACAGGCTCCTGAGTCTGAGATGCATCACATTTCAGTTGAACCTGGAAAATATTGAGTATGAGAAAAGTTAACCTTCAAAAAGTAGCTAGGTTTTCGGCCTTGTCTTTACTGCAGTTGTTCTATATATGTTGTAATATGACTCACCTGGTTTACTTTGGCTAATTAGCATCAAGTGTTTGCTATTTGATAATTCTAATTAAGTTATTGAGAAAGTCATTGCTGAGATACAGCTCTCTGGAAATTAAGAAATAATTTCCATCTTTGTTAAGAATGGATATCTAGCAGTTCCATTTCTATTTTCAGTTTCACTGGTTTTGATTTAGCCGCAGATGTCGATATCATTTAGAAAGAAGTTATGTAATCTTTAAAAAGATTACCTATTTCCCACAGTAGTCTGATTTTGTTGCAAGAAAATTTAGATCTGCTGGAGAAGAAATTTAGGGCCTGTTTAAAATGTAAGAGAGAGATTGATTTCAATTCAAACTGTTTTAAGTTAACTGAAGATACTGTCGCAATTTTCAGATTTTATTTCATTACATTCTGCAGGCTTATCCTGCTGCAAGAATTTCATGTCTTCAAGGGATGAAAATAGTGTATTTCTCATACTCTTATTTTCCTTCACAATTTCAAATTATATTGTACAGATTTCATATTGCAAAATTTAATTTTTAAATTAGTCAATTATAACTGACTGATATTTTAATATAAGCATTCTGTCATCGGGTTTGGGTTTTGGTTATGCTTTAGATGATACAGTCATCCTGTATGAAAAGGGTATTATGTTACTTTGAGTATTAGTGAGCTTGGGAAATTGGGGAAATTTTTAAGAACATGTTGTCCGTGTTTGACAAAGTACTATTTGCCTTTAATTTTGTTGTTTTATTCTGCTTTTTCATTGTAGTGGTAGATAGCTGTAGTTATGTTACCGGGTTGGCGTGGGTAGTGTCAAAATAGCTTCAACCGAGGAGGTCACCGGAAGACCCGGACCAGCAATCTCGGTCCTTGTGATAGCATGCAAAGAATTGCAGACTACCACTTAGGGCTTAAGCACAAAGCAGAGTTTTATTAAAGCATAATTACACTCTCAGAGGGAGAGTGGGCTGTTTCTAAGAAGTGAAGCCAGGAGCTCCTGTGCAGGCTTAAGGGTGTTTATAAGGAGCGCTCTGCGAGGAGGCGGGGCGCAATCGTGGGTGAGTGACAGGAGGTCATTATTTGATTGACAGCCTCGAGCTAGGTAACAAGTTCCTTATTGCGCATGCCCTTACCCTTGATTCGCTAAGAAAAGCCCAAGGGGGATGGCAAAACCACCTGCAGATTTTATTATAATGATGGTATAATGAGTTTGGTTTACTGTATCTAGGTTACACGCCTGTCTAGTCTGGGCACGCACAGCCCGGGGAAGTCCCCTTGTGTTACTGTGCTCCCTCTTTATCAGGATAAATTGCTCGCCACACGACCATAGTTTTCCCCGTTCTGGGTGGAGTCAGGGGAGGGTCGTCAGATGGTCGGGGTGTAATTCCACTAGTCCCCTCTTTTTGCCACTGTCACCTCCTTGCTGCTAATGTCTAACTACCTAACAGATATAGTGGGCTTTTCCATTCCATTCTGCTCTTTTTTTGTAAATTAGAATATGGCTGCAGTTGAAGGACTGTGTTGATCTGGGCATTTTAGATTGAAATGCATACAAATAAAAAATGTTTTCGTTGAAGTATTACTAGGGAAATGGATTGAGCACATAATTAATGGTTAACGAGCACCTTTATCCTGAAGGCCTGTGAGGGCATATGTAAAACTGGCATTAAAAAATCACCCATGTGATTTCCAGCATGAGAGTCAAGTAATGTGCTATTTTAACTGCTAGAATACCGAAAAATTCTACCTATCTATATCTATAGTGCTTTCATTGACTTGTCTTTTGAATTTAATAAGCATTTATTGTGTATTTAAATTTTTTTAATACTTTATTTTTAACATCTTTATTGGAGTATAATTGCTTTACAATGGTTTGTTAGTTTCTACCTTATAACAAAGTAAATATTTTATTAACAGACTTTTCTGACAGATCATGTATGAACTCATATATCCCCAGGGGCAGTCTTGTTATGTCAGAGATAGTCTTTTGCCAACTCAGCTGGTTAAATAATGTATTATAACTTTATAATTTACAAAGCTCTTTCAAGTATTCTTGTATATATTTATATTTACTTTGGTTTTAGAGACGTACAATATGTGAGATTATTAATGCCCTTCCACCTATGAGGGAAACAGGAAACTGAGAGCCTGGGAGATTTTAGTAATTTACCCAGGGTTCCTTAGCACAACAGCCCTGGCCTTTGGCCCAATACGTGTATACACAGCTGCTGCTTATTAGAAAGGGGGTGGTACCAACTGAAGCCAAGGTAATAGTGGTTGGGATCAGCAAACTTTGGTCAGCATCATAGCCATAAGTTGCAGCCCTAAACCTGTTGGGTGTGAATGGTAAGTACCATTGGCTATGGGGGCACAGGGCTGACATCTAGATGGATCAGTATAAATTCAGAAATGATTGAAAATCAACTCAGTATACGCCTGCTACCTAGAGCAATTCACCTTTCCCCTCGGGGGCAGTACATTTTCCTGTTTATCTAATTTGAGGGCCTTCCCAGATTTAAGGGACAGTAAAAAATGCCTGTAGACTTCTGTGCTCCTCTGTAATCTCTCTCAGTTATAAGAATGAAATGGTCAGAATATAGAAAAACCAAGCTTCCTCATTGTTCTGGCACCCCTTAAAATGGGCAGACACTTGATTTGCTTACAAAAGATCCTGTTGCTAGGAAAACTGGATGACAGCAATAATTTGTTTTGAAAGTTGTTTTCTGTATTTTGAAGGTCTTTCAAACTACAAAGATGTTCGTTTTCTTTTCAAGTTACTGTGTTCATTCCTTTGGCTTCTTTAGAGAGTTAATGCAAAGTACTACTATCTGTATTGTGCTATTCTGTGGTTGAAGTAACTAATGATGGTTTAAAGAATTTCTGAGCTTGAAGTTCTTTTTTAAACTTGAGGCTAGTTTATCTGTCTATGAGCTAAACTAAGTGAAATACCCACCATGAGGTGAAATGTATCATTTATCTCCCCATGCTGACCACATGCTCTGTTGGTTCTAAGAGTTTCTAGGCATAATTCAGGTGAGAATATGGGTAATCAGCAGTCCAGGCTCCATCACCAGACAGAGCTGGACCCTTGGAGTGCCATGTACCTCTCTGCCCTGACTTGCTTCTCCTGTAAAAGAAAGGGGTCACAGTATGATGACTTGGGTCATGGAGTGTTCAAGTTAGAAAGGACCTTCGTATACGGCTGGTCCAACCCCTTAACTTACAGATTTCCTGTTTCTACTTTTTTTTTTTTTTTTGGCTGCGTTGGGTCTTTGCTGCTGTGCACAGGCTTTCTCTAGTTGCGGCGAGCGGGAGCTACTCTTCATTGTGGTGCGCGGGCTTCTCGTTGCGGAGCACGGGCTCTAGGGCGCGCTGGCTTCAGTAGTTGTGGCTCGCGGGCTCTAGAGCGCAGGCTCAGTAGTTGTGGGACAGGGGCTTAGTTGCTCTGCTGCATGTGGGATCTTCCCGGACGAGGGCTCGAACCTGTGTCCCCTGCACTGGCAGGCAGATTCTTAGCTACTGTGCCACTAGGGAAGTCTTTCGTATTTCTACTCTTGCAAGAGTTTTTAGCCTCTCATGATGCCACAGAAGTGAAACGTCAAAATTAAATGTTTCCACCATTTCACAGAGATGACGTACAGATCTTCCTGACTTACGATGGGGTTACATCTTCATAAACATGACTGAAGTTGAACGTATCATAATTTGAAAATGCATTTAATACACCTAATCTATCGGACATCATAGCTTAGCCTACTTTAAGCATGCTCTGAACACTTACATTAGTCTACAGTCTGACACAAAGCCTGTTTTATAGGAAAGTGTTGTATATCCCATGTACTTTATTGAATACTATAGTAAAAGTGAAAAACAGAATGGTTGTAAGTGTATGGGTTGTTTACCCTGGTGATTGCTAGCCAGCGACCCCAGTCATCCACTGGGAGCTGTGACTTGCTGCCTCTGCCCAAGAAGGGAAGAGAATATCTTTTGGTCCACATATTACTAGCCCGGGAAAAGATCGAAATTCACAGTTCGAAGTAGTGTTTCTACTGAATGCGTATCGCTTTTGCACCATTGTAAAGTCAAAAAATCATAAGTTGGACCATTGTAAGTCGGGGACCGTTCGTACTTTAAAATTCTTACTTGAAAGTCCATTCCTTTCTTATTCTTTCCTCATATAGTGTGTCAATTTTATATGTAGACAAACTGTCCATCGTGTGTAAATGTATGCGTGCCTTTCGGAGCCCATGTTTTAACTGGGTGAATGTGAATGCTGGAGCGCGTATCGAATATCATCACAGAAGAATTTGACATAAACGTCTGATGTTCTCAGCAACATTCTCTCAGTTAAGCATGATTATGTAGAGCTTTATAATTTCTTTTTGCTTAGCTGCCCAAATATCTTAAAATCATATTTTATAATAAAGCTCATCTCCAATTTAGTATACACTGCCCACATTTTAATACATTTTGTTGAAGGCATTACTATGCATATATATGGTACCCTGAGGCTGCAGAGTGATCAGTCTTTCAGGTTTTCCCAGAACTGAGGGCATTCCCAGGATATAGGACTTTCAGTGCTAAAACTGGGAAAGCCCCGAGGTGTTGATCCTGTTACCTGAAAGTGTCTCTTCATTGGACTTGATTAAAAATTCTTCCAGCTGGAAGGATAAAATGCCAGGTGGTTATATGCTGGATGAACTCAAAGGCATCTTTTCAAGGCAAGGAAAATATCTTCAAGGCCCCATGCATGTTTTCTGTTTATATGACTGAAATATAGGACTAATTTATTATTTTCTGTGTAATTTTAAACGAAAATAATTTAGCAATTAAATAGGATAGTTACATCATTTGAAATCGCCGTGTAATATTAAAAGGGCAATTATAGGGCTTCCCTGGTGGCGCAGTGGTTAAGAATCCACCTGCCAATGCAGGGGACACAGGTTCGAGCCCTGGTCTGGGAAGATCCCACGTGCCCCGGAGCAACTAAGCCTGTGCGCCACAACTACTGCGCCTGACTCTAGAAGCCCACGAGCCACAACTACTGAATCCCGCGCGCCTAGAGCCTGTGCTCTGCAACAAGAGAAGCCACTGCGATGAGAAGCCCACCCACCGCAATGAAGAGTAGCCCCCGCTCGCCGTAACGAAGACCCAACACAGCCAAAAAAAAAAAATATATATATATATAAATAAATAAGTACATTTATAAAAAGAAAAATAAGGGAACTGGTATTTATTGTCTACTAAGTGCTTTTTACTTTGAAAGGGGATAAAAGAGACATTGGAGAAAAAAGACATTGTTGAAAGCAAGAAAGGCTAGCCTTGTCACTGAGACCATACTGTTGGCTGTATGCAACTAACTTTAGAACCTAGGTATCTGTTTAAGATAAATTTATTGGATTTTCTGTGCATATTCAACATGATTAGTGGAAAGAGCATGGATTTTGGAGTCTGATCAACTTGGGTTGGATTTCCAGGTCCAACTGTTACCAGCTTTTTGACTTCAGGTAAACTATTAACCTCTGTGAACCTCTGGTATGTCACGTGTGACGTGAGGATAATATCTATCTACCTTGAGGGAATGTTGTGAGGATTAAATGAGAATGAATGTGTATAAAATGTCTGACACATATAAGTGCTCAATAAACGATATACTTATAGTAGTCATGTGTGCTGCTCTGTGTACCCATGTTTGGATTAGGAAGGCTCTGTTTTTGGATAGTTACTTTGTGTGTTTTTATAGCGTCCCTAAACTTCCAAGTTATGGTCATTGTATCAGTTAGGATTAGTTTGGGGAGGTCCAGAGTTGCAAGGTCCAGGCTTGGTACGTGGCCTGTCTGAAGTCCTAGTCGTCTATGCCATTCCTAGAAGTGGCCATGATACTCATGGCTCAAGATGGCTCCAGGCAGCAGGACTCAGGAAGAATCCAGAATGCCTCCCTTTCCTATATAAGACTTCTGCTTCGATCGCATCGGGCCATCCCTAGCTGGAAGGTGTGGAAATGTAGTCATTAACTGGTGCATAGCTACCCTAAGTAAAACTGGTGTTCTGTTACTGAGGAGAAAAGGGGGATTAGATTTCATGGTAGGCGTCTTCTGGTCTCTACCACTTTGTCACCACTTTACCACCATAGAATTCAACTACTGAAGTATTCCCTAAGATTTTTCAATTTTTATCTCCATAATTAGTAGACTTAGAGGGAATGCCCTTTGTTGAATTTTGTCTCATTGTCCTTTGGTTACTTTTGCTTCTCCTGTAATTTTATTCCCAGCAGATTCTCTCAGAAACAATTAACTCTGTCTCAGTGAAGAGTGATTAGGATTTAAGCTCCTGTTCATTTATTCAGTCAATAAATAGTTATTGAGCACTCATGATGTACAGGCTGCTGTGGGTTATTATAGACAATGTCAGTTATTACTGAGTGTGGTTCCTTTTTTTTTGGGTTGGCTTATAGTTGGCATATAGTTGCTTGCAGTAGTCTCTTATGATTCTTTGTATTTCTGTAGTGTCCATTGTAACTTCTCCTTTTTCACTTCTTTTTTTCTTTCTTTTTCTTTTTTGGCTGCACCATGCAGCATGCGGGATCTTAGTTCCCCGATCAGGGATTGAACCCGTGCCCCCTGCATTGGGAGCATGGAGTCTTAAACCACTGGACCACCAGGGAAGTCCCTTCTTTTTCATTTCTAATTTTATTGATTTGAGCCCTCTCCCTTTTTTTCTTGGTGAGTCTGGCTAAAGGTTTATCTATTTTGTTTATCTTTTCAAAGGACCAGCTTCAAATTCTTTTTTCTGTTCTTTTATTTGTCTCTATTTTATTTACTTCTCTGATCTTTATGATTTCTTTCCTTCTGCTAACTTTGGGTTTTATTCTTCTTTCTCTAGTTGCTTTAGGTGTAAGGTTAGGTTATTTGAGATTTTTCTTGTTTCCTGAGGTAAGACTATATTGCTATAACTTCCCTCTTAGAACTGCTTTTGCTATGTCGCATAGGTTTTGAATCATCATGTTTTCACTGTCATTTGTCTCTAGGTAGGTATTTTTTGATTTCCTCAGTGATCCATTGGTTGTTTAGTAACAACGTGTTACTAAACGTGTTATTGTTTAGCCTCCACGTGTTTTTTTAGTTTTCTTTCTTTGTGATTAGTTTCTAATCTCATAGCGTTGTGGTCAGAGAAGATGCTTGATATGATTTCAATTTTCTTAGATTTACTGAGGCTCACTTTGTGGCCCAGCATGTGATCAGTCCTGGAGAATGGTCCATGTGCACTCAAGAATGTGTATTCTGCTGCATTTGGATGGAATATTCTATAAGTATCAATTAAGTCCATTGGTCGACAGTGTCATTTAAGCCCTCTGATTCCTTATTGATTTTCTGTCTGGGTGATCTGGATGGTAGTTCTTCTTGCTTCTGGCGTCTGCCCCCTGGTGGGTGAAGTTGGTCCAGGGTCTTGTGCAGGCTTCCTGGTGGGAGAGACGGGTACCTGCCTGCTGGTGGGTGGAGCTGGGTCTTGTCTCTCTGGGGGGCAGGGCCGTGTCAAGGGGTGTGTTTATAGGCGGCTGTGGGGTCAGGACGACCTTAAGCAGTGTGTCTGCTGATGGGTGGGGCTGTGTTCCCACCCTATTGGTTGTTTGGCCTGAGGCGTCCCAGCGCTGGATGCTGCAGGCTGTTGCTGGGGCCGGGTCTCTGTGCCAAAATGGCGACCTCCACGGGAGCTCATGCTGTTGAATATTTCCTGGGGCCTCCGTCACCAGTGTCCTTGCCCTCACAGTGAGCCACAGCCGACCCCGTCTCCCCAGGAGACCCTCCAAGACCCGCAGGTAGGTCTGGCCCAGGCTTCTATGGACTCACTGCTTTGCCCTGGGTCCCAGTGCACATGAAACCATGTGTGCACCCTCGAAGAGTAGAGTCTCTGTTTCCCCCGGGACTCTGTGGTTCCTGCACTCAAGCCCCACTGGCCTTCAAAGCCAAATGCTCTGGGGGCTCCTCCTGCCAATGCCAGACCCCCAGGCTGGGGAGCCTGACATGGGGCTTAGAGCTCTCTCTTCTGTTGAAGACCCTCTGTGATATAGTAATTTTCCAGTTTGTGGGTTGCCCACCTGGCGGCTATGGGATTTGATTATATTGTGAAAGCACCCCTCCTACCGTCTTGTTGTGGCTTCTTCTTTGTCTTTGGGTGTAGAATATCTTTTTTTGTAGGTTCGAGTCTTTTTGTCAATGGTGGTTCAGCAGTTAGTTGTGATTTTGGTGTTTTCGTGAGAGGAGATGAGCTCAAGTCCTTCTGCTCCGCCATCTTGTCTCCTGCCTACGAATTCACAATTTTATATTTGCTCTCCTATCTTTAGTAAAGAAAAGAGTCGTTTTAATACACTGCTAGATTACATAGCTAATGAAACTATTTCAGTTCATTGAAATGTCTGCACAGGGCTTTGCAGGTTAAAATTAAACTGTCCTCCCCTCCCTTCGCATGCAGTACAGATTTCCCTTGAGAATGGTGTTAACCCCACAGGCATTTAGGAGACTGATGGGAGGGCAGATATGTCCCAAGCATGGGAAGTACACTGGATAATAAATAAAAGAGAGAGTGTTCTGTGGGAGTTACGTGCACAACATGCATCGGCAAAGAAAATACTGCTTTGTTTTTCCGTGAATTTCATTTTTAACTCAGTTTGACTGAACCAGTTTTGCTAAAAAGCTAAAGGAAAGCAAAGCAAACATAAACTTAATATATAGTACCTAGGAGCACACTATAAAATGGTGTATTTCATCAGTTTTAAGACAGACAATTTTATTCCGGTTTTAACACCACCCATGTCAGGATGAATCATACAGTGCATGACATAATTATAGTTGATAACATTTTAACTTAGTGGCACATAAAGTAACTGCCTTACAAATTCATGGTGTCTTAAATTGGATGAAAATCAGTATAACGTAAAGATCTTCATCAAGTTTTGAACCTCCTTTTTTTTTTTGTTTGTTGTTTGTTTTTTTTTTTTTGCGGTACGCAGGCCTCTCACTGTTGTGGCCTCTCCCGTTGAGAAGCACAGGCTCCGGACGCGCAGGCTCAGCGGCCATGGCTCACGGGCCCAGCCGCTCCGTGGCATGTGGGATCTTCCCAGACCGGGGCACGAACCCGTGTCCCCTGCGGCAGGCGGACTCTCAACCACTGCGCCACCAGGGAAGCCCTGAACCTCCTTTTGAAACACAGTTTGTTGATAGTGTACATGTACTCATGAGTATGCCCCTCCCCTCGCGCTTAGTGTTGGCCTGAAGTCAAGGCAGCATTTTCATTTAACGTTGTTAACTTTGGAGACAGACATATAACAAGAAATAATTGGGAAATCTGCCACATTTAAATAAGGAAACTCCAGCCTTGATGTTAAGCTAGACATGTTTTCTGAATCTGCAAAGCTGAAAGCTAGTTAACGTAGCAGGATCCAGTCTTCCTTAGTTCTAGTTTTCCTGTCACTTTATCTTTGGTATTTAAAGATGACCTTTGAGAGATTATTGCTGTATCCACTACGGAGTGACCAGAAGAGTGATGTTTGATGCGGAGCCTTCTCATGACCCAGCCCTCAGGCAGGCTTGGTACGTCTCCACGAGCTGATGCTCCCTTGGTCACGGGACCACCTGTTGACAGAGCCCATCATTGTGCACATTCACCAGCCAGAGTTCTAGTGCTTTTCCTCCAAAAGAATGAGTCCAGGTTGTCACAGTTGAGGTTATGTCTTTCTGGTTCCTTCCCATCATCTCACGCTTAGAGTGCATAGTATGAAATGGTGCATCATAGTGCCAGCATTTTGTGTTGTTTCGAACAAATTTTGTGGTCATACATAATCCTGTGAGTATCGATGTCCATATTGCTACTCCCTCCTCCCACCCCAAGGATATTTTAAAAAATCATGTGCAAAAGCCCTGTGATGGCAAGGTGGCCCTCAGGCGGGAGCATGATGCATTTGAAGAAATAGATGAAGGGCCTGTGTTTGGAACAGAGGAGAGTGTGGGTGGGGCCAGAAATACACACCTTCATGGACCGTCTTACTGACCTTTGCCCTCATTCTGAGAGTAAAGGGCATCCTCTGGGGTTCCCCCCCTCTTTTTTTTTTAAAGTCAGATTTGCCTGTAAAAAGCTCACTCCTGAATTCTGGATTTTGTGTGTGTTGCGGCTGGGGTATCCACCTCGACTCTCACAAGCCTCTCTTGCTTCTTATGCCCCACGTAAACTAGTTTACTAGATGTTGTCTGAAAACCCTGCATTGACTTTTTTGTGTGGTTTTGAATCAGAGTGCCCTTTTCTTTTTTCCCCCTTATTTCTTGATTGTTTAAAACAATGAGCCAATACTTTATTATATATTTGGTAGAATTATTACATATGTGTGTTTATATGTATATGAATATTTATGTCTGTGTGTAACAAATGCAAACACTCTCACAAACTGTTTATCATCACAAGAGGTGGCGTGAGGTCAGCTCTGCCATCGGACATTATCTTGTCCAGAAGTGACTTAAACTCTCTAAACCTGTGTATTTTCATCTGTTAAGTGAACTAAGGTTTAAATGGCTGGTCTTTGTTTCTGCCCTTGTAAAGGCCTCGGCCTGAATGTAATTATGACCCAGGTAAAGCCATTCTGTAAGAGGAACTGAGATAACTCCCAGATCCATTGCTTTATAATAGAATTTAAAGAATTTAGATGGTTTAGGGAAAAAAGAATTAGCCCTTGGGTGAGTGGCAAGCATTTTATGTACATGATTATGTCCTTGAATCCTTTGAAACCCCACTTGAGATAAGTAGATATTTTACAGATGAGACAATTGAGGACTAGAAAGGTTAAGTCATTTGCCCAAGACCTAAAACTGGTTAGACTGCCTTAGCTGTCAGGCTGTCCCACTAACAGCTGTGCCTGAGCAGCAGCGGGTGCTTCAGCTTTTGTGAGCTGTGGTTTCTTAACACCTGTTTTTCTCCAGATCATAGACTATTTACTCCAGAAAGTTTTGGGGAAAAAAAGTTCTGGTTGAGTGTACGTGTATGTGTACCTCATCCTGGGGTTTGAGTTATTTCCCTTTCTTCCTGGGTAATATTTCTATTTAAACAGCACTGTAGTCAAAAAATAATACTTGTTTCTCTGTTATTGTGCTTATTTTTCTTGGGGTTATAAAGAGTATTGTGTATTGTGTATACACAATACACTTAAACTAAACAGAAAGCAAACGTTTGTTTAACAGAATAGGAAAGAGATGAAATTCATGGAAGAAGAATGTATATTCTTATTGCACTGTTTCTCACTTTCATGTGTCTGGAGTCCTGTATAGTTCAGAAGCAAGGATTTCAGTGCCTTGAGTTAAGTGGTGTACGTGGGCGTAGGAGCAGTAAAGAAAAGGGCAGCTGCAACCCCTCACGTTTGTTGAGCTGATGTATATGATGCATGTGACGATGTGCATACATGTATGTTACATTTGCTGTATACATTTTACATACATGTTCTAAGTGCTTTACTTGCATATGCTTTTTCAGTCCTCTCTCAATAACCCTTTGGAGGCAGGTAGTATTATTATCTCCATTTTACAGATGAAGAAATCAAGGCACAGAGAGGATAGGACACTTGCCTAAGGTTACAGAGCTAGGTTACATGTGCGGTTCTACATCTGAGTTAATTCAAATTTGTATTGTTAACCACTTAAATACATTATTGAAATGTTTCTCAACTAATGTGTATCTCCTTTCTGGGGATTTGGACTCATTGTACTTTTTGGGGAGCATTAGTAACAGATTGTCTACAAAGTAAAAATAACTAGGCCTAATGGGGTTATATGTAAGTCATTTGAATTACTGAAGTATCTTGACGAAGCTAAGACGATCCTTCTTATTATGTTATTAACAATAATACTTTAAAATGAAGGTATGAAAGTATTACAGATTCATGAAGGTGCTTTTTTCTACAGAATGTCATTGAAATGGAAAATTTTCATATGTTTAAATGCTGGCTGGTAGAGTAGATTTGTTTTGAATTATAGCACATAAGGAATTTTTTTGTTTGTTTATTTTGTGGTACGCGGGCCTACTCACTGTTGTGGCCTCTCCCATTGAGGAGCACAGGCTCCGGACGCGCAGGCTCAGCGGCCGTGGCTCACGGGCCCAGCCGCTCTGCGGCATGTGGAATCTTCCCAGACCGGGGCACGAACCCGTGTCCCCTGCCTCGGCAGGTGGACTCTCAACCACTGCGCCACCAGGGAAGCCCCACATAAGGAATTTTTTAAAGGTTTGGCAGTAATAAGTAAGGCAAACACCTTTTCTATTTAGCAAGCAGTAATACTGGATTCTAAAATTGTATTTTGCAGGAAGAAAGTTTGAGCCTAATAGAGACATTGTTATAAGTTTGAGGAAATTTTTATTGGTTAAGAAATAATACTACGTGTATGTTTTAATGTCTGTATGTTAAACTCAGTATATTCCCCCTCCCCCTTTTTTTAGCTCTTCAGGAAAGGACATGGATGAAAATGAAAGCAACCAGTCCCTGAGGACAATTTGCCAATATCCTAAAGAGGCAGTAAGAAAGCGCCAAAATTCACGGAATTCTGGAGGAAGTGATTCTTCTAGGTTTTCCAGGAAGAGTTTCAAACTGGATTACAGACTAGAAGAAGATGTAACTAAATCAAAGAAAGGAAAGGATGGGAGATTTGTTAACCCTTGGCCAACATGGAAAAATCCCTCTATTCCAAATGTTCTCAGATGGCTGATGATGGAAAAAGATCACAGCAGCGTTCCATGCTCCAAAGAGGTAGCATTTGGCTTTCTGAGTGCTGCGCATTTGCTCTTAATATATGTATTACTTAATGTTGCTGTGAATTGTATTATGACGCTCCAGTTAGCTAATTGAGCCCTTTTGTATGATAAGGTTCTGGGGAGATGACATGAATAAGGTGCCTTCGAGTTCACAGTCGAGCAGCAAAGTACATGTGTGAATAACCAGCTCTGATCTGGTGGCAACTAGAAGTAGGAACGGATGTCTTAAAAATATAGGAAAGGACTTGATTAATTCTGACTGGTGGGATTGGAAATGGCTTTACAGAGGAGATGATATTTGAGCTGGGCCTAGAAAGATAAAAACTATTTGGCAGTGGTTTTCCAGGTGGATGATGGGCGTGGGGAAGGTCACAGAGGAGAGAAAGTGCATGGCATGTTCTAGAAAATAGTAACCTGTGTTTTGGAATATGAATTATAAGGGTTAAGCCTGGAGCGCTTGGCTCTTCATCCTTGGAAAAAGCTGCTAAAGTTATAAAAGAAATTGTCAGATAACCTTCCACTCCTTTAAAAATTGGGAATAGGTTACTGGGCTTTCAATATGCTAGTTCTACTTAGGATGAGACGATTAACCTTTGGCCTATGGTTTATGAGATGAGTGAGATTTCACTCAGCAGGGAGTCGGGGGCTCCCAATGGCAGTAGCCGTTTTTCTCCTTTCTTAGTTTCTTGCCCCTCTACACCTCCTACCCCGCTTGGCCTCTCTTTTCCAACAACCCCTGTCCTGCCAGGCCTTGTGGGGAACTGAGAGATGAGGAACTAGTAGACATTGGAAGTGGGTGGGATGAAAAGAGTGGAGGTATCCCTGAAGCGTTGATCTGCAGTAAGGCAGGAGGCTGGGGAGTGGGTTGGTGGTGGTGGTGTTAGATCGTTTACCTTAGTAAATGTGTCCATTTTTCTTTAAAGGATGTGAGATTTAAAAAAACCCAAAAACCCCATATTGTCACTTTGATGCTAAAGAATGTTCATAGTATTAATCCTAGTTAACAGAATTGAGTAACATGAATAATATTTTCTCAGCACTGTTTAAGAATGAGTCAGGATATTAATAGATAAAACCTTAGTGTATGTTTCAACTTTGTGGATGGGAGGAACAAGAAAATTTTATGTCTTCTGGAGAACCTGGTATGAAGAGAAACATGGAGTCAAGCTGTGAGAAGAAGGGTTTAGGTAGGAGGCCAAGACGGGTAGGTTACCTGTTTGGTAAAAATTCCTTCCTGGTTTTTGGGCCACAGTTTCTAAAAATACAGTAGTAGTAATGGTGTCTTTAGTTTTCTTTCATTTCAAACAGGAAAGTGAGTGAACACATGAAGGCGGAAATACATCTCTGAACTCTGATGATTTGGAGATATTGAAGAAACTGGGTTCAATTTCTGAGAACTCACCAGGCCAGTTGTTCTTAAACTCCACTATTCTAGGTGCTAGAGAGAGAGCCATGAAAAAGCAGAAAGACAAGGGCTTCCCTGGTGGTGCAGTGGTTGAGAGTCCGCCTGCCGATGCAGGGGACACAGGTTCGTGCCCCAGTCCAGGAGCGGCTGGGCCCATGAGCCATGGCCGCTGAGCCTGCACGTCCGGAGCCTGTGCTCCGCAACGGGAGAGGCCACAACAGTGAGAGGCTCGCGTACCGCAAAAAAAAAAAAAAAGCAGAAAGACAGCCGGGCTTCGTTGGGCCTTCGGTTTAATGGAAGAGAGCCAATAAACAGATAAGAAAATGATGTGGGATACTGAAAGATGATTGGTGCTTTGAGGAATAATGAGGCAGAAAAAGGAAGTTGGGGGGTGGGAGCTGAATTCTTTAATGAAGTGTAAGCTTTCTTTTTATTTTTTTAAAGGCAGGAGTTCTTTGTTTTTCTTTGCTTTTTATTTTAATTTTTATTTATATTGGAGTATAGTTGATATACAGTGTGGTGTTAGTTTCACATGTACAGCTAAGTGATTCAGTTGTACATACACATGTATCTATTCTTTTTCAAATTCTTTTCCCATTTAGGGTATTACCTAAATAACGAGTACAGTTCCCTGTGCTAAACAGAAGGTCCTTGTTGATTATCTGTTTTATATACTAGTGGGTATATGTTAATTGTGAACTCCTAATTTATCCCTACCAGCCATGTTTCCACCCACCCCCGGCAACCATAAGTTAGCGTTCAAAGTCTGCATGTTTCTGTTTTGCAAATAAGTTCATTTGTATCATTTTCACCTTAGACTCTACCTTCGAGCTATATCAGATGACATTTGTCTTTCTGTGTCTGGCTACTTCACTTGATGTGATCATTGCCGGGTCCAGCCAGTTGCTGCAAATGGTGTTGTTTCATTCTTTTTTATGGCTGATATTACCTTGTATATATGTACCACATCTTTATGCATTTGTCTGCTGGTGGACAATTTGGTGGCTTCCACAACTTGGCTATTGAAAATAGCCCTGCAGTGAACGTTGGGATGCATGTGTCTTTCCAAAATACGGTTTTCTCTGGATATATGCCCAGGAGTGGGATTGCTGGATCATATGGTAGATTTATTTTAGTTTTTTAAGGAACCTTCATACCGATCTGCATAGTGGCTGTTACCAGTTTACGTTCCCACCAACAGCATAGGAGCATTCCTTTTCTGTACGCACTCTCGAGGATTTGCTGTTTGTTGACTTTTTAATGATGGCCACTGTAACTGGTACGAGCTAATACCTCCTTGTAGTTTTGATGTGCTATGATAATGAGTGATGTTAAGTATCTTTTCATGTGCTTTAAAAAACAAAACAAAACAAGAAAAAACCTCGTGAGTAAAATTTACCTCCTGAAATGGGCTTATTGAAAGTCGGCTCTGTTTTCAACTCTCTTTCGATCACCTACCACACTACATTTCTAGAGGCCATTGTTCATTTAAGCCTCACAGGCCTTGTGAATGTGAAGTGCCCATAAGCACTGGCTTCTTTTTGTTTTTTTTTTAACATCTTTATTGGGGTATAATTGCTTTACAATGGTGTGTTAGTTTCTCCTTTATAACAAAGTGAATCAGTTATACATATACATATGTTCCCATATCTCTTCCCTCTTGCATCTCCCTCCCTCCCACCCTCCCTATCCCACCCCTCTAGGTGGTCACAAAGCAACGAGCTGATCTCCCTGTGCTATGCGGCTGCTTCCCACTAGCCATCTATTTTACATTTGGTAGTGTGTATATGTCCATGCCTCTCTCTCGCTTTGTCATAGCTCACCCTTCCCCCCCCCATATCCTCAAGTCCGTTCTCCAGTAGGTCTGTGTCTTTATTCCTGTCTTACCCCTAGGTTCTTCATGACATTTTTTTTTCTTAAATTCCATATATATGTGTTAGCATATGGTATTTGTCTTTCTGACTTACTTCACTCTGCATGACAGACTCTAGGTCCATCCACCTCACTACAAATAACTCAATTTCGTTTCTTTTTATGGCTGAGTAATATTCCATTGTATATATGTGCCACATCTTCTTTATGCATTCATCCAATGATGGGCACTTAGGTTGTTTCCATCTCTGGGCTATTGTGAGTAGAGCTGCAATGAACATTTTGGTACATGACTCTTTTTGAATTATGGTTTTCTCAGGGTATATGCCCAGTAGTGGGATTGCTGGGTCGTATGGTAGTTCTATTTTTAGTTTTTTAAGGAACCTCCATACTGTTCTCCACAGTGGCTGAACCAATTCACATTCCCACCAGCAGTGCAAGAGTGTTCCCCTTTCTCCACACCCTCTCCAGCATTTATTGTTTCTAGATTTTTTGATGATGGCCATTCTGACTGGTGTGAGATGATATCCCATTGTAGCTTTGATTTGCGTTTCTCTAATGATTAATGATGTTGAGCATTCTTTCATGTGTTTGTTGGCAGTCTGTATATCTTCTTTGGAGAAATGTCTATTTAGATCTTCTGTCCATTTTTGGATTGGGTTGTTTGTTTTTTTATTATTGAGCTGCATGAGCTGCTTGTAAATTTTGGAAATTAATCCTTTGTCAGTTGCTTCATTTGCAAATATTTTCTCCCATTCTCCCATTCTTTTGGTCTTGTTTATGGTTTCCTTTGCTGTGCAAAAGCTTTGAAGTTTCGTTAGGTCCCATTTGTTTATTTTTATTTTTATTTCCATTCCTCTAGGAGGTGGGTCAGAAAGGATCTTGCTGTGATTTATGTCATAGAGTGTTCTGCCTATGTTTTCCTCTAAGAGTTTGATAGTGTCTGGCCTTACATTTAGGTCTTTAATCCATTTTGAGCTTATTTTTGTGTATGGTGTTAGGGAGTGATCAAATCTCATACTTTTACATGTAGCTGTCCAGTTTTCCCAGCACCACTTATTGAAGAGGCTGTCCTTTCTCCACTGTACATTCCTGCCTCCTTTATCAAAGATAAGGTGACCATATGTAAGCACTGGTTTTAAAGTTGTCATTCCAGGAAACAAGGCAGCAGCATTTCTGGTTGCCCAACTCTGGTTACTCGGGCAATGAGAGGCTTAGGGAAAGTCCTGCTGCTGGGTTTTAAATGAGTGGAATGTGCCAGAACAGACAACCAAGAACTTGTGTCTCAATACTTCCACCCCCTTCCCTTTCTCCCTGGGACAAATCCCAATCCCTGCCAAAGCGCTGTGCTGAGGGTGCTGGCATCCGTAGGTGGGGTGAGTCTGCGGAAGGAGGCTGGAGGTGGGAACCCCAGCACCAGGAGACATGGGGACCAGGTGACTTTTCAGAGCTCTTCCGGCCCAGAGGGTCCACCATCCTTTGGCTGCACTAGGCTTGGCCTTACTGTCAGAGGTCCATCGTGGATCTGGAGATTGTGGTGCATCCCGAAGGGATCAGGCACTGCAGGTCCGAGGAGAGCTCATTTGCTGGCACATCCTTCCCAGCTCCCTAACCCCCACGACATCCAGCCTTTGGAAACCAAGGCTGCTGGGGCTCCAGGGATGTGAAGCTCTCTGGGTCCCAAGGCCCGAGGAGAATGTTGTAGGAATTTCGTTTTTGCTTTTGTTTCCTAATTTAACATTTAGTTTATATTGGAGTATAGTGGCTTTACAATGTTGTGTTTGTTTTAGCTTTAAGCAGCTTGATTCAGGTAAACAGAGACACATAGCTACTCTTTTTCAGACCCTTCCTTTATAAGTTCTTTCAGATTGTTGAGTAGCGTTCCCTGTGTTAGACAGTAGATCCTTGTTGATGATCTATTTTATGGATATTAGTATGCAGGTGTTAATCCCAACCTCCTAAGGTATCCCTCCAGCCCCACCTTTCCCCTTTGGTAACCATATGTTCGTTTTCTAAGTCCGTGACTCTGTTTCTGTTTTATAAATTTGGTTATTTGTATCAATTTTTAGATCTCACCTGTAGGTGATATCATATGCTATTTGTCTTTTTCTGTCTGGCCTATTTCACTTAGTATTGTCACCTTCAGGTCCATCCATGTTGCTGCAAAAGGCATTATTTCACTCTTTTTATGGGTAATAACCATTTTTTTTTTTTTTTTGGGGTACGTGGGCCTCTCACTGTTGTGGCCTCTCCCGTTGCGGAGCACAGGCTCCGGACGCGCAGGCTCAGAGGCCATGGCTCACGGGCCCAGCCGCTCTGCGGCATGTGGGATCTTCCCGGACTGGGGCACGAACCCACGTCCCCTGCATCGGCAGGCGGACTCTCAACCACTGCGCCACCAGGGAAGCCCAGAGTAATAACCTTTTTATGTTCCACATCTTTTTTATCCAGTCCTCTGTCAGTGGATATTTTGGTTGCTTCCATTTCGTTGCTATGTTAAATAGTGGTGCAATGAATTTTGTAGTGTATGTGTCTTTTCAAATATGTTTTTTCCAGATATACACCTAGTAGTGGGATTGCTGGATCATGTGGTCCCTCGAATTTAATATTTTATGGAACCTCTATATTGTTCTCCATAGTGGCTGTTACTGGGGTACATTTGCATCAACAGCCTAGGAGGATTTCCTTTTCTCCACGCTCTCTTTAGCATGTATTGCTTATTGACCTTGGATGATGGTCATTTTGCCTGGTAGTATGTGATACCTCATTGTAGTTTTGATTTTCATGTCTGTAATAATTAGGGATTTAACATCTTTTCATGTGATTTTTGTTCCTCTCTATGTGTTCTTTGGAGATTGTCAAATTTAGATCTTCTTCCCGTTTTTTTTGTGTGTGTGTGTGGTACGCGGGCCTCTCACTGTTGCGGCCTCTCTCCCGTTGCAGAGCACAGGCTCTGGACACGCAGGCTCAGTGGCCATGGCTCACGGGCCCAGCCGCTCTGTGGCATGTGGGATCTTCCTGGACTGGGGCACGAACCCGTGTCCTCTGCATTGGCAGGCGGACTCTCAACCACTGCGCCACCAGGGAAGCCCCTTCCCCTGTTTTTGACTGGGTTGTTTATTTGTTTGATTTAGAGCTTCATGAGCTCTTTGTATATTTTGGAGATTAATCCTTTGTTCATACTTCATTTGCAAATATTTCTTCCATTCTGTGGATTGTCTTTTTGTTCATGATTTACTTTGCTATGCAAAAGCTTTTAACTTTTATTATATCCCCCTTTTTATTTTGTGCTTATTTTCATTACTCTAGGCGGTGGAGCCAGAAAGATACTGCTCTGATTTTTGTCAAACAATTCTGCCTGTGTTTTTGTCTAAGAGTTTTATAGTGCCTATTCTCACATTTAGGTCTTTAATCTATTTTGAGTTCTTTTTTCTTTTTTTTTTGTGGTACGCGGGCCTCTCACTGTTGTGGCCTATCCCGCTGCGGAGCACAGGCTCCGGATGCGCAGGCTCAGCGGCCATGGCTCACGGGCCCAGCCGCTCCACAGCATGTGGGATCCTCCCGGACCGGGGCATGAACCTGCGTCCCCTGCATCGGCAGGTGGACTCTCAACCACTGCACCACCAGGGAAGCCCTTTGAGTTCTTTTTTATGTATGGTATTAGAGAATGTTCTTGTTTTACTCTTTTACATGTAGTTTTCCAGTTTTCCCAGCACCACTTAGTGAAGTGACTGTCTTTTCTCCATTGTATAGTCTTGCCTCCTTTGGTAGATTAATTGGTGCGTGAGTTCACTTCTGGTTTTTCTCTTCTTTTCTATTTATGTTTCTGTTTTTGTGCTAGTACGATACTTTTTTGATGACTGTCACTTTGTAGTATAGTCTGAAGTCAGGGAGTCTGATTCATCCATCTCCGTTTTTCTTTCTAAGGATTGGTTTTTGTATTCTCGGTCTTTTTTGTTTCCATACAAATTAAAAAAAAAAATTTTGTTCAAGTTCTGTGAAAAATGCCATTGGCAATTTGATTGCGATTGCATTGAATCTGTAGATTGCCTTTGGTATTATAGTGATTTTGACACTACTGATGGTTCTAATCCAACAACATGGTATATTTTTCCATCTGTTTACGTCATTTTTGATTTCTTTCATCAACATCTTATAGTTTTTAGGGTACAGGTCTTTAGCCTCCTTAGGTTGGTTTATTCCTAGGTAGTTTATTCTTTTCGATGCGATGGTAAATGTGATCGTTTCTTTAATTTGTCTTTCTGATCTTTCATTTTTAGTATTAGTAATGCAAGAAATTTCTGTGTATTAATTTTGTATCCTGCAGTTTACTGAATTCATAGATGAGCTCTAGTAGTTTTCTGGTAGCATCTTTAGGATTTCCTATGTATGATGTCATGTCATCTGCAAACAGTGGCAGTCGTATTTCTTCTTTTCCAGTTTGGATTCCTTTTATTTCTTTTTCTTTTCTGATTGCTGTTGTTAGGACTTCCAAAACTATGTTGAATAAAAGTGGCAAGAGTGGACATCCTTGTCTTTTTCCTGATCTTGGGGGAAATGCTTTCAGCTTTTACTGTTGAGAATGCTGTTAGCTGTGCGTTTGTCATATATGGCCTTTATTATGTTTAGGTAGTTCCCTCTATGACCACTTTCTGGAGAGTTTTTATCATAAATGGGTGTTGAATTTTGTCAAACGTTTTCTGCATCTATTCAGATGATCATATGGTTTTTATTGTTCAGTTTGTTTATGTGGTGTATCACAGTGATTGATTTGCAGATACTGAAGATCCTTGCATCCCTGGGATAAATACCACTTGATCATATTGAATGATGTTTTTAATGGATTGTTAGTTTCAGTTTGATAGTATTTTGTTGAGGATTTTTGCAACTATGTTTTTCAGTGATATTGGCCTGTAATTTTCTATTTTGTAGTATATTTTTCTGGTTTTGGTATCAGGGTGATTGTGGCTTATGAGTGGTTCTTAAACTCCACTGTTGTAGGTGCAAGAGATACAGCCATGAACAAGGCAGAAAGGAAACCTGGCCTCCTTGGAAGTTAGGTTTGTTGGAAGAGAGACAGTAGTCAAGTAAATGATGTGGAATATTGAAAGATGATTAGTGCTTTGAGGAATAATAAGGCAGAAAAGGGTGAGAACTGCATTCTTTAATGAAGTGTAAGCTTTTTTTTTTCTTATGGCACTTGATACTTCATTGTTAGGTTGTCCTCCAAAAATATTGCATCAGTTTACACTCCCCCCAAAAGTATGAGAGAGGATCTATTTTTCTCTACTCCTAACCAACAATTAGCTTTGTCATTAAAATAAAAAAGACGTTTGCTGATGAAAGGTGAAAGATGATGACACTTTAATTTACATTTCTTTTTTACTTCTAATCAGGCTAAACCATTTTTAAGTTACTTAGGCTTATGCGGTCTTATTTTGTGAATTATCTTCTAGTATTCTTGGACCTTTCTTCCATTGAAGTGTTACTTTTTTTCCTTACAGATATATAGGAATTTATTTATATTTAACTATTTTAATCCTTTCTCATAGATGTTGCAAAGTTTTGTTTCCAGCTCATCACGTTTTTTTTTTGAGGGGGTAGGGGGACTCTTTTTTAACACAGAAAAGTTTTTAATATTTATGCAAATATGCCAATATTTTACTTTATTATTTTTTCCTTTGTGTGCCTAAAAAGGCTATTTCTGCTAGCTATCAGATACATCATCACCTGTATTTTGGTGTTTTTTTTCACTTTTTAAAATTAATTATTTAATCCATATGGAATCTAGTTTGGTACATATAGGGTGCTTTACATATCTATGTATGTCTTAGACAACCAGCTCAGATATAAACATCATTTATTAAATTCCAACACTGTTTATTAAATCATCTTCTATTTCCTCTTTGATTTGAAATTCCAACCTTATATTCAATATTCATATACTTGTATATATGCCAGTATACCTGTTTTGGAATATCCTGTTCCAATGAGCTATCTTTTCTGGCAACAAGATCACACTGTTTTAATGTTTATAAATTTAATATTTGATTTAATATCTGTGCTCATTTTCATTTAGGTTTAAAAAAACCTTCTGGCTCTTCCTATTAGTTCTTCAGATGAAATTTATAAGTATTTCTTTTATTTCAAAAAAATTTTTTTTGCTATTTTGATTGAAATTGAGCTAAATTTTTGAATAAATATTCCGGGAGAAACATTTTTGCAAAAGCGATTTTTTATCGAGGTATATGATAAGTCTTTCTACGTATTCTTTTGTTTTTTAATGACTAGTCTAGAAATCATAATAATTCAGTATACTGATAAATTCTTAAGTTCTGTTTCTTTTTTTTTTTAACATCTTTATTGGAGTATAATTGCTTTACAATGGTGTGTTAGTTTCTGCTTCACAACAAAATGAATCAGTTATATATGTACATATGTTCCCATATCTCTTCCCTCTTGCGTTTCCCTCCCTCCCACCCTCCCTATCCCACCCCTCCAGGTGGTCACAAAGCACCGAGCTAATCTCCCTGTGCTGTGCGGGCTGCTTCCCACTAGCTATCTACCTTATGTTTGGTAGTGTATATATGTCCATGCCACTCTCTCACTTTGTCCCAGCTTACCCTTCCCGCTCCCCGTATCCTCAAGTCCATTCTCTAGTAGGTCTGTGTCTTTAATCCTGTTTTACCCCTAGGTTCTTCATGACATTTTTTTTTTCTTAAATTCCAGATATATGTGTTAGCATACGGTGTTTGTCTTTCTCTTTCTGACTTACTTCACTCTGTGTGACAGACTCTAGGTCTATCCACCTCACTACAAATAGCTCAATTTCGTTTCTTTTTATGGCTGATATATATACAATATTCCATTGTATATATGTGCCACATCATCTTTATCCATTCGTCCGATGATGGACACTTAGGTTGTTTCCATCTCTGGGCTATTGTAAATAGAGCTGCAATGAACATTGTGGTACATGACTCTTTTTGAATTACGGTTTTCTCAGGGTATATGCCCAGTAGTGGGATTGCTGGGTCATATGGTAGTTCTGTTTGTACTTTTTTAAGGAACCTCCATACTGTTCTCCACAGTGGCTGTATCAATTTACATTCCCACCAACAGTGCAAGAGGGTTCCCTTTTCTCCACACCCTCTCCAGCATTTATTGTTTCTAGATTATTTGATGATGGCCATTCTGACTGGTGTGAGATGATATCTCATTGTAGCTTTGATTTGCATTTCTCTAATGATTAGTGATGTTGAGCATCCTTTCATGTGTTTGTTGGCAGTCTGTATATCTTCTTTGGAGAAATGTCTATGTAGGTCTTCTGCCCATTTTTGGATTGGGTTGTTTGTTTTTTTGTTATTAAGCTGCATGAGCTGCTTGTAAATTTTGGAGATTAATCCTTTGTCAGTTGCTTCATTTGCAAATATTTTCTCCCATTCTGAGGGTTGTCTTTTGGTCTTGTTTATGGTTTCCTTTGCTGTGCAAAAGCTTTGAAGTTTCATTAGGTCCCATTTGTTTATTTTTGGTTTTATTTCCATTTCTCTAGGAGGTGAGTCAAAAAGGACCTTGCTGTGATTTATGTCATAGAGTGTTCTGCCTATGTTTTCCTCTAAGAGTTTGATAGTTTCTGGCCTTGCATTTAGGTCTTTAATCCATTTTGAGCTTATTTTTGTGTATGGTGTTAGGGAGTGATCAAATCACATACTTTTACATGTAGCCGTCCAGTTTTCCCAGCACCACTTATTGAAGAGGCTGTCCTTTCTCCACTGTACATTCCTGCCTCCTTTATCAAAAATAAGGTGACCATATGTGCATGGGTTTATTTCTGGGCTTTCTATCCTGTTCCATTGATCTATCTTTCTGTTTTTGTGCCAGTACCATACTGTCTTGATTACTGTAGCTTTGTAGTATAGTCTGAAGTCAGGGAGCCTCATTCCTCCAGCTCCATTTTTTGTTCTCAAGATTGCTTTGGCTCTTCGGGGTCTTTTGTGTTTCCATACAAATTGTGAAATTTTTTGTTCTAGTTCTGTGAAAAATGCCAGTGGTAGTTTGATAGGGATTGCATTGAATCTGTAGATTGCTTTGGGTAGTAGAGTCATTGTCACAATGTTGATTCTTCCAATCCAAGAACATGGTATATCTCTCCATTTATTTGTATCATCTTTAATTTCTTTCATCAATGTCTTATAATTTTCTGCATACAGGTCTTTTGTCTCCTTAGGTAGGTTTATCCCTAGATATTTTATTCTTTTTGTTGCAGTGGTAAATGGGAGTGTTTTCTTGATTTCACTTTCAGATTTTTCATCATTAGTGTACAGGAATGCCAGAGATTTCTGTGCATTAATTTTGTATCCTGCTACTTTACCAGATTCATTGATTAGCTCTAGTAGTTTTCTGGTAGCATCTTTAGGGTTCTCTATGTATAGTATCATGTCATCTGCAAACAGTGACAGCTTTATTTCTTCTTTTCCGATTTGGATTCTTTTTATTTCCTTTTCTTCTCTGATTGCTGTGGCTAAAACTTCCAAAACTATGTTGAATAAGAGTGGTGAGAGTGGGCAACCTTGTCTTGTTCCTGATCTTAGTGGAAATGCTTTCAGTTTTTCACCATTGAGGATGATGTTTGCTGTGGGCTTGTCATATATGGCCTTTATTATGTTGAGGAAAGTTCCCTCTATGCCTACTTTCTGCAGGGTTTTTATCATAAATTGGTGTTGAATTTTGTCTAAAGCTTTCTCTGCATCTATTGAGATGATCATATGGTTTTTCTCCTTCAGTTTGTTAATATGGTGTATCACGTTGATTGATTTGCGTATATTGAAGAATCCTTGCATTCCTGGAATAAGCCCCACTTGATTATGGTGTATGATCCGTTTAATGTGCTGTTGGATTCTGTTTGCTAGTATTTTGTTGAGGATTTTTGCATCTATGTTCATCAGTGATATTGGCCTGTAGTTTTCTTTCTTTGTGACATCCTTGTCTGGTTTTGGTATCAGGGTGATGGTGGCCTCATAGAATGAGTTTGGGAGTGTTCCTCCCTCTGCTATATTTTGGAAGAGTTTGAGAAGGATAGGTGTTAGCTCTTCTCTAAACGTTTGATAGAATTCACCTGTGAAGCCATCTGGTCCTGGGCTTTTGTTTGTTGGAAGATTTTTAATCACAGTTTCAATTTCGGTGCTTGTGATTGGTCTGTTCATATTTTCTATTTCTTCCTGATTCAGTCTTGGCAGGTTGTGCCTTTCTAAGAATTTGTCCATTTCTTCCTGGTTGTCCATTTTATTGGCATATAGTTGCTTGTAGTAATCTCTCATGATCCTTTGTATTTCTGCAGTGTCAGTTGTTACTTCTCCTTTTTCATTTCTAATTCTATTGATTTGAGTCTTCTCCCTCTTTCTTGATGAGTCTAGCTAATGGTTTATCAATTTTGTTTATCTTCTCAAAGAACCAGCTTTTAGTTTTATTGATCTTTGTTATCGTTTCCTTCATTTCTTTTTCATTTATTTCTGATCTGATTTTTATGATTTCTTTCCTTCTTCTAACTTTGGGGGGTTTTTGTTCTTTTTTCTCTAATTGCTTTAGGTGCAAGGTTAGGTTGTTTATTTGAGATGTTTCCTGTTTCTTGAGGTAGGATTGTATTGCTATAAACTTCCCTCTTAGAACTGCTTTTGCTGCATCCCATAGATTTTGGGTCGTCGTGTCTCCATTGTCATTTGTTTCTAGGTATTTTTTGATTTCCTCTTTGATTTCTTCAGTGATCACTTCGTTATTAAGTAGTGTATTGTTTAGCCTCCATTTGTTTGTATTTTTTACAGATCTTTTCCTGTAATTGATATCTAGTCTCATAGCGCTGTGGTCGGAAAAGATACTTGATACAATTTCAATTTTCTTAAATTTACCGAGGCTTGATTTGTGACCCAAGATATGATCTATCCTGGAGAATGTTCCATGAGCACTAGAGAAAAATGTGTATTCTGTTGTTTTTGGATGGAATGTCCTATAAATATCAATTAAGCCCCTCTTGTTTAATGTATCATTTAAAGCTTGTGTTTCCTTATTTATTTTCATTTTGGATGATCTGTCCATTGGTGAAAGTGGGGTGTTAAAGTCCCCTACTATGAATGTGTTACTGTCGATTTCCCCTTTTATGGCTGTTAGTATTTGCCTTATGTATTGAGGTGCTCCTCTGTTGGGTGCATAAATATTTACAATTGTTATATCTTCTTCTTGGACCGATCCCTTGATCATTATGTAGTGTCCTTCTTTGTCTCTTGTAATAGTCTTTATTTTAAAGTCTATTTTGTCTGATATGAGAATTGCTACTCCAGCTTTCTTTTGGTTTCCATTTGCATGGAATATCTTTTTCCATCCCCTTACTTTCAGTCTGTATGTGTCTCTAGGTCTGAAGTGGGTCTCTTGTAGACAGCAGATATATGGGTCTTGTTTTTGTATCCATTCAGCCAATCTGTGTCTTTTGGTGGGAGCATTTAGTCCATTTACATTTAAGGTAATTATCGATATGTATGTTCCTATTCCCATTTTATTAATTGTTTTGGTTCGTTATTAAGCTTTTTTTTTTTAAGGCAGTTATTTTTTAGAAAATGTTAAAAAGAAGGCTCAGTATGAATGCATTTAAACAGATGCAGCATCCTGTAAGAGAGAAGACTCATTTGTCTTAATCCAATTTTTATTTTCTTATCATTTACCTACATCTTGTTTCTCCTTGTTTCCAATAAGAGCCTAGAACTAACTAGATTAAATGCATGTTGACTTCTTTTATTTTCATAGATAACTGTAAGTCCATACTTTATCCCTTTAAGTTGCCCAGATTATTAATTTTTAAGAACTGCTAAGTGTGATAGAGTTATTCATTTAAAAAAATTTAAAGACTATGTAAAGAATACTTACTTCAGATCGTTAGGCCAGTTCAGAATTTAATCAAATTTCTCGAAATTATTTTAATTAGATATTGGGACGCTAGAGTTTAATAATACAGGTCTTCAAATTATTGTTTTGGAAGAAGAGGATAATATGATATATGTAGGGTTATGATGACTATATAATGGAATTTACATCATTATAGTATGTTATGTTTAGGTATATGAATGTGAAAGTGTTCTGGAAAAAACATGTGATTAAAGTATAAAATAATAGAACAGCTCTAAACAAAGTGAAAATGGGTTATTAGCAGAGCTACACAATTGCATTGCCTGGTTAGACAACAGTACTTCGTTCCTGATATTTGCCTTTTCTGGGTCATTGGAGCAGTGGGTCTGCTCACAGGCTTCACGTGGTTCATGTGCTTTGTGCTCTTGCAGTGGCTCAGTGACCTTCTCTGATTGTTAGTGTTGATGATAGTCTCCAACAGTTAGGAGAAAGGAGGTTGGAGAACTTCAAAGAGGGAGAGAGGCAGGCACCTCTGAGTTTCATTAGTGGAAGGAGGCTGTCCTTATCAGTTACTGCTGTAGAAGTGAGAGGGACAGTCATATTGGAGTAGGAGAGAGACACGGGACTGAGGCTGCACAGCATGGCCTGGTAGAAAAAGTGGGACACCAGGAGTCTGGGAACCAGGCTCAGGCTCAGGAATCCTGTCCGTGTGTGACCTTATTTCTATCACAGTCTGTCAAGGAACTCTTTTTTTGGGGGGGGGGGTGGAGGGGAGGGATCTATGAAGTTAGGATAAGAGAGTTTCGGTGACGAGGATTGTTTTGAGATTCACGTGACACATGAAAGTACTTTGAAAATCTCACGCATTCTTTAAATGTATGATATTGAAGAATAGGATGCCCTTTGAAAAAATGATACGTACCAGTTATTTTATATTTGTACTGTAGTAGGCCAGCAGGTTGCTTTTTTATTTTTATCGAGGGGAAAAAAATGCATGTATACAGGTTTTTTTTTTAAAAATCATATTACCGACGGGCTTATAAGACAAATACCAGTCCCCTAACCAGCCTCTGCCACCCAGGCCCCTTTATTTCCTTTGGAGTTTGTCTTCATATTTCTTTTCTTTTTATTGTGGTATGAACACTTAACATGAGATCTACCCTCTTAAATTTGTCAGTGTACAATGCGTTATTGTTGCCTGCAGGGACCATGTTGTACAGCAGATCCCTGGAGCTTCCCCATCTTGCTTAAGTGAAGCCGTGTGCCCACTGATAGTAACTCCCCACGTTCCTCTCCCCGCCAGCCCCGGCAACCACCATTCCACTCTTTGATTCTATGAGTTTGACTATTTTAGATACCTCAGATATGTGGAATCACGCAGTGTTTGTTTTTCTGTGGTCCTTCACATTACTATCAGATGTAACCCACTCTGTATCCCTCCCCATCTCTCCCGTGCTTCTACTTGAGCTTTCCCCTTACTATTTACATTATTGTGACTATGTCAGTATTTTTCATTGATGAACCAAGTAATATAGTATGGCCATGTCTCCTGTCTCACATACTTTTCCCTCTGAGGTTAATGATCCCTCCTTTTTCGTCTGTTGAACTTTCTATGTATTTATGACTGATCATTTCCCTCCTTCCCATGGCTTCTCAGGACCATCTTCCCGAGGGGGAGACCTTCAGGAGGTTTTCAGCACCAGGATCTAATCTGGGCTAATGCCCTCCAGGCTCTCTGTGGCTTCCTTCCGGGCTCTCCCTCACTGCCCTCCTGGGCCCCTTTCCCTCCTCACTGTGGCCCTGTTTCCTGCGTCCCACCTGTTCCCCCTCTTGGATATTTTCTCCTTTAGGTGGAGCGCACTCTTAACGAGCTTCCTGAGAGGGGGTACACGGGACGACAGTTTTTTGAGACCTTGCTTGTCTAAAATGTCTTTATTCTCACTCTTTATTCTAAATTGAATTATAGTTGGTTTACAATGCTGTGCCAATCTCTGCTGTACAGCAGTGACTCATTTATACACAAAGAGACATTCTTTTTTTATATTCTTTTCCATTATGGTTTATCACATGATACTGAATATAGTTCCCTGTGCTCTACAGTAGGACCTTGTTGTTTATCCATCCTATATATAATAGTTTACATCTGCTAACCCCAAACTCCCAGTCCTTCGCTCCCCTACCCCCTACCCTTTGGTAACCACAGGTCTGTTCTTTATGTCTGTGAGTCTGTTTCTGTTTTGTAGATAGGTTCATTTGTGCCATATTTCAGATTCCACATATAAGGGACATCATATGGTATTTGTGTTTCTCTTTCTGACTTGCTTCACTTAGTATGATAATCTCTGGTTGCATCCATGATGCTGCACATGGCATTATTTTGTTCTTTTTTAAGGCTGAGTTTATTCTCATTGTTGATTGATAGTGTGGGTAATGGAATTTTAGTTTGGAAACAGTTTTCTCTCAGAATTTGAAAGCATTACCTCCATGACCTTCTTTTTAGTATTGCTTTAGAGAAGTTCAGTGCCATTTTTTGATCCTTTGTGTGGGACCTTGATTTCCTCTGTGGAAACTCTGAGGATCATCTCTTTGGCACCAATGTTCTGAAGTTTCACCAGGATGTGTGGTTCTTTATTTATCATGCTCGATGCCTGGTGGGCCCTTTAGATGTAAAAATCTGTTGCCTTCAGTTCTAGGAAATTTTCTTGTCTATTTCCTTGAAAATTGCCTCCCCTCCATCTTTTCGTTGTAAAACAACTACTGATTATATTTTGGATCTCCTAGATCAACCCTCTGTAACTTTATTTCCCCTGTATTTCATTTCTTTTTATTTTTTTGTTTTGCTTTCTGACAGGTTTCCTCAAGAATTTGTTTCATTTTTAAATCGGTATGTGTTTCACTTTTTTATGTGATGGGTGAAAATGTCATAATATGAAATTTAAAAAAAGAGTAGAAAATATGAATATCCAATGATCTTAACCATGCATAAAAATAGAACTGCATAAAAATAGCATAATGTTTAACAGTGGTTGTAATCTCTGCACATGGATATAATGGATGGCTACTCTTCTTATCTTTATATTTTCCAAATATTTTATAAAGCACATTTTCTTTTATAATCAAGGAGGAGTTTAAAAATATTAAGCCATTTTGATGCATCTTGTACTCCTAATACGGATAGTATGGCAAAAATATACAACATTAGCATTCATATTTAATTGAATTGGTGGTGTTTTGGTAAAATCAATATTCAGTGTTCACCTATATCGTCAAAATAAATATGAAAAAGAAATATTTTTAATTTAAATCTTAAATATGAGTTGCACAGTACAGATACTAAAGTTTCCTAAAACAGCACAAAGATACTTTCAGTTGGAAGAAAAGGATTAACTCAAGTCCTCTTTGAAAGTGATTTTTTTTTAGAAAATATGGTTTGAACAGATTTTTGTCAAATCTTTGTCTCATTCATGTACAGAAACATATATACTTAATAAGTATATTAACAAGAATGTGGGTTTCATTGTTTTGAAGTTAACATTATCTATGCCATGGAAAGAGTTATGGTTTAATGAAGAGAGAGGGTCTTGAGAGTCAGAAGACCTTGATTCCACTCCTGGTTGGACACTTACTTGCTGTATGACCTTGGCAAGTGTCTTAGTGACCCTCTGCCTTGGTCTGGTTTTCTGTGAAATGGCAGTAACATCTGCTTCACAGAGTTAGATGACAATGTACTTAAAGCATCTGGCAGAGTAGTGGTTGAATAAATGTTGGGATTTTTCCCTTTCCCCAAGAAAAGTGAAACATTAACTAGTGTACAGGTTAATAACAGGCTTGGGGATTTTCTCATTTGTAGCTTTAAAAAAGGAGGACCAACCAAGAAAAATCTTGATCTAGTAAAGAAAAATGCCAAGTGGGTGCTTGATTTCTGTAAATAAACCAGAATTTCCCCATTCTACGTACTTTTTCAAACTCTGATTAGGATAAAAAGTAAAAAACTATTTTTTTCTTTTTGGAATCTCAATTGTAGGCACTATTTCTTTGAGTTTCATGGGCCAGTAGTGTTAGAGATCAAATTCTTTAAAATAAGCTACTCTTTTGCGATGGATGGGCTTAGAAACAATATAGCATGAGGAAAGGACCTTGAAGAAAAGTGTGACTGCTTAATTCAGATCTCTTGTCAAACGTTTTACCTTTTTTAAAAAACAGCTTTGTTGAGATATATTTCCCGTATTATACAATTGACCTGGTTAAAATGTACAATGTGGCAGTTTTTCGGTACATTCAGAGTTGTGCAACCGTCACTACAATCTAATACGTTTTTATTATCCCAAAAAGAAACCCTGTGTCCTGAGTCATCACCCCCCAGTTCTCCAGCCCCTGGAAATCACTGACCTATTTTCTGTCTATGGATTTGCCTATTCTGGAAACTTCATATAAATAGGACCGCACAGTGTATGATCCTTTGTGATGGGCTTCTTTCCACACTTTACCTGTTAGTACTGTGTTTGGAGAACAAGTTGAGGCTGCCAGAGGTGCTCAAGGTTTTGTTTCCTCTCAGTTGTCAGTGGATAATGCCAGATATTGAACTTTAAAAGGACTTTTAAACTTACAGCAAAAAAAATGCAACAATTTTCAGGGAGTTTTGTTTCAGATGTTTTGATGCACTGTTTAAACATGATGCTACTTAAATTTTTTTATAGTTTTATTAACATAATAGAAGCTCCACATATTCAAAAAGTAAAATCTGGCGAGTTTGGATATCTGTATAAACCTGCAAAATGATCACCATGATCAAGAAAATGAACATATCTGTCATCTCTAAAAGTGTCCTTGTGTCCACAGTAATCCACATCTGATTCTCCCCCACCTGAATCCCAGGCTGTTACGGACCCACCCTGGAGATATTGTGGGTTCAGTTCCAGACCACTGCAAGAAAGCCAGTCATACCAATTTTTTGGTTTCTCAGTGCATATGAAAGTTATGTTTGCCTAATTAAAAATACTTTATTGCTAAAACATGCTAACCATCATCTGACAATGCAAGGTTGCCACAAACCTTCAATTTGTAAAAAAAACAAACAAAAAACAAACCAAAAAAACACCGCAGTATCTGTGAAGCACAATAAAACAAGGTTATGTCTGTACCTTTTTTTTTTTTTTTTTGCGGTACGCGGGCCTCTCACTGTTGTGGCCTCTCCCGCTGCGGAGCAAGGCTCCGGACGCGCAGGCTCAGCGGCCATGGCTCACGGGCCTAGCCGCTCCGCGGCATATGGGATCTTCCCAGACCGGGGCACGAACCCGTGCCCCCTGCATCGGCAGGCGGACTCTCAACCACTGTGCCACCAGGGAAGCCCTGTACTTGTGTTTTTTAAAAATATGTATTAAATGAGAATACTTGGGTGTAAGGTGGTGTGAGGCAGAATGTGTGGAGGCAGGCGGCGTGCCCTCGTGTGAATGCTATAACTTCTGTTTTTTTGTCTGTAAAATGGAGAGAGTTAATAACACCTACCTCCAGCATTGTGGTATTAAATGAAAAAAGTTTTATGAAGCAGTTAGCACAGTTTCTAGCACATGGTAAGCACTCCACGCATGTGTTTTGTGTTATACGAAAGTACTTGATACATTGGATAATGCTGCGTCGTCATCATCACGTGCCTCGTATGGAGCCTAACGCATGCTAGGGACTCAGCTGATACGCATTCCCTCTCCTTTCTTCCATAATTCTTGATAAGCACACCGTATGGCATTTGTTCACCAACCCTAACTACCAGCTTTGAGAACCGGGTTGAAAAATTCATTCACTCATCCATTCAACAAATTTTATCGTGCATGCCGTGTATTAGTCATTGAAGCAGGCACTGTGAATGATTCCAAGTTGAATAAGACACGGGCTGCATCCTGTGTACAGTTAACCAGGGTAAAGAGCAGAACACCCATGGTGTGCAAACAGGTGGCATGGGAGTGGAGAGGGAGAGTGAGCAATGCCGGCTGTGGAGACTCAGGGATGGCTCCGTGAAGGGCGTGCGATTTGATTAAGGTCTTGAAGGGATGAGAGAGAGAAGGAAGAGGGTCAGTGTCGTGCTGGCCTCCCAAGCTCAGGCTGGGAGCGAGGTGCAGTCCCAGTGTTGGGGGGAATACAGAGCCGTGTGCAGGAACTGAGTGAAACAGCTGGAAAGGAGGAGCGGCAGTCCACCAACAGGCTTACCACTGGGCTAAGGAGGTAAGACGTGCTTTGTCAAACAGTACAGAACCAGTGATGATTTTTCAGCAGGGGAGAGAGCTACTCCATAAGAAAAGTGTTTGAGGTGGCTCTAGTGTGTGGAATGAGTTGAAGGAAGATGGCTGAGCCATCAGGAGGACTTGAACATGCCTGGATGTGAGTTAGGATCTTAACTCGGATCTTAACTCTTAACTATGAGTAAGGCAACAAGTAAATATGTAAGGGATCGATAGGGGTGGTGCCTGATTGCTTGTCGGGGTTGGGGTGTGCTTCCTTCTTCTTTTGCATTACTTGCAGAGGGCTTACTGTGTGCCAGCCTCTCCTAATTCAGCCCCCAGTAATGACATGTAGGTGCAATTATTATACCCATTTTTCAGATGAGGAAACTAAGGCTTAGGCTGGCTAAGAGCTATCTTGTCATTCTCCACCTTCTGGGCCCACTTCCTGTTTGGACCAGCTCAGTGACCTCTCAGTTTCCCTTCACCTGCATCTCCCCCATCTGCCCTTTGCTGTCTCCTTTGTCCAGCTCTTTGTCTCTCCTGGCAGCTCTTGTGACACACCCCAGGTCATCATTTAAACTTGAAAAGTGGTTTCTCTAAACATGAATTGGGTCATGTCTTTGTTTTTTCTTTTCTTATCGATGCTTCCTCACTGTCTCTGGGTGAAGCGTGGGATTCAAGGCTTTTACTGGGTTCTGATCCTATAAGATTTCAGTTTGTCTTCTGCCCCCTGAATGCCACATTCCTACTTGGCTCTGTGCCTTTGCTTCGGCATTTTCTCCACCTGAAATGCCCTTCCCCCTTTTCTCTGCATCAGGAACTTCTCACCATTCTTCAGGAATGCACACAAGTTACTGTGTCTGTAATGCCTTCCGCAGCTGGGCTCTTCATTCCTTCTTACTGGGCTACAGCATGCCTTGTATTTTATTTATTCAGTACCATGCCTTTTTCAAAACTGATTTGCAGCAGCTTGTAAAAAGACATGTAGCAGTAAAAAACCAGATGGATAAACATACAAGAGCAAATGGACAATTAGGGTAGAAAAATAAAGCCAAGAAAGGTTAGCATAGAAATCTGTTCCATTGTTCCCTGCAATGTGCCCTGCCCTGTTCCCTTCTGCATATAGGCTGTAGGAGTCTTCAGCTTTTACTCTGAACTTTCTGTCAAAGCAAAAGTCAAAGCAGGATTGTCAGTTTTCCCAATGGTAGTCAAAGGAGTAAAGCCAATTGCTCTGCAGAAGAGCTTTTCCTGTTACAGGGAATCGAGAGCAGTGTTTCTGGGGTGTGTGTGGGAAGGTGGGGTTGGTGTGCGCTGGTACCCAGTCATCAAGACAGCCAGCCCCACGGTACATGCTCGGCAAGTTTCACAAGGAAGAGACCTCCATGCAGCTGTATGGCCTAACACCAAAGCACAGTTTATGAAAGTTTTATAAAAGCCAGGACTGTGATGCTAGAACACAGCTTCTTGTTGGTCCAGCTTAATCCAAGGATAAAATGAAGAATAATAAACAAAGGAATAATGCTTAACACATTATGTTGTAGTTATTGTTTCACACCTGTTTGCCCCCAAAAGCGATCATCTTCTCATGGGCAGGGACCGTGTTCCGCGTTGGTTTGATCAGTGGTAGAAAACCTCAGAGGTAAGCGGTGAGGAGAACCATCTATGCCCCTGACTTACCCAGCAGCCATCACAGCACTCTGCTCTGAATTCTGTGTACTCAGGAAGTCAGGTTCACGTGAGATCCACGATCTACACATATGTGGTCTAAAGTTTTCTTTACTGTTTCTAGGGGCTGACCTCCTGAGGCAGTTTTCAGTAGCGAATGCACCAGCTGAGTAAACAGCAGTAGCAAAGGGACTGCATCTCGGTTGGTCTACTTCTGGCACTTACAGAAGAGGGCCTTTAAAAATATTTCGTAAAGTCAGCAGTACTCAAAGTTTTAAGTTTAATTTTCCCTTTGTTGGTTGCATTTGGGAGTAACATCTTACATCACTATATAGTGATTATTGAGTCAGATTCAGAAAGAAGTATGCACTTTCAAGAAAAAAGCAAAAATAACAGATTTATCAAATGACTTCAGTTCTCCCCAAATAACCCTTCTCTCTGTAATTTAAGTCAAAAATGTATTTATGATGACACATAATACTTTTTTTTTTTAATAGCTGCTTTTCTTTCTTTCTTCATATATGTAGGAGCTTGATAAAGAACTCCCAGTGCTTAAGCCGTATTTTATCGATGACCCTGAAGAAGCTGGAGTGAAGGAAGCTGGCTTAAGAGTCACGTGGCTGGGACACGCGACAGTGATGGTGGAAATGGATGAGCTCATCTTGCTCACGGATCCTGTCTTTAGCGCCCGGGCCTCCCCGTCGCAGCGCGTGGGTCCCAAGCGGTTCCGGCGTCCCCCTTGCACCGTCGGTGAACTGCCCCAGATAGACGCGGTCCTCATCAGCCACAACCACTACGACCACCTGGACTACAGTTCTGTCACTGCTCTGAACGAGCGATTTGGTAACGAGCTGAGGTGGTTTGTGCCTTTGGGGCTCCTGGACTGGATGCAGAAATGTGGCTGTGAGAATGTGATCGAGCTGGACTGGTGGGAGGAGAACTGCGTCCCCGGACACGATAAGGTGACGTTTGTGTTCACACCTTCCCAGCACTGGTGTAAAAGGACTCTGACGGATGACAACAGGGTTCTCTGGGGCAGCTGGTCTGTCTTGGGGCCTTGGAACCGCTTTTTTTTCGCAGGAGACACTGGTTATTGCTCTGCTTTTGAAGAGATAGGAAAAAGATTTGGACCTTTTGACCTCGCAGCTATTCCCATTGGAGCGTATGAACCAAGGTATGTAGATGTCTAAAGCAAGCATTCCTGCTACATGATAAATTAACTGGACTCCGAGTAATCTGTGGTTTTAATGGTGGACTTTGTTATACATTGGGTGGGGGGTTGGTGGGCCAGAGTCAGTTAAAATTTTTCTTTGAATTTTAAAATGCTTTAATTACAGTGATATCAGTTAAATAATTGTAGTTACTGAAATTATATTACCAAGAAAAAAGGACGACGGTTTAAAGAATTACTCTGCCTAGCCCGAAGTTCATGTACTATTCCGACTAAAGTTAAACCTGTCGGCCAGTACTCAAACCTGACTCTTGGTCTTTCTTTCACGTGGAGGATACTCTCCGTGAGTGGAATGCACCCATGCCCTGTCCTGTGTTTAGTGGAGAAAAAGGGCTTGGCCTATAGCATCAGTCCCTTGTGACGGTCTTACTGCAGGCAGCACTGAGGTTAGTCTGCTGAAGACATTGCTGCACTACTTACCACTTGCCCTGCAACCTCTCTGTACTGATTGCCTGTCTTCAGAGCACAGAGCAGATAAAGGTCACACGAGCATTTGAGACGCAGGAGACCCATCCGCTGCCTGTGTTTTCCTTAATATTGCCTATTTAAGGAAAAAGTGATTTTCAAGAATTCAGTTAGATTTCAGTCAACTCTGGTTGATATGTACAAGTTAAGAGAAAATAAACACTAAAAGTAGCAAAGTAGGGGCTAATTTAAAAAATGTTTTATTTTCTGAAGTGCATGTACAGACTCATACAGAATGGTATGTAGGATGGCATTTTATTTAGGTGATCCTACAAACAGAACACTGATACATAGATGAATTGAGCAAATCTGATCATTGGTTTCCATCAGATTGTTATACTTTTCATTAACTTTTTAAGTTCACCAAAACCGTTTCATTGCTAAGTATATTAATGCTTATTTCTCCCTTTTTTCTAGTTTCTTCATTTAAGGGACTAGATATTTTTACCTTACTAAAAAATTATTATAAGCCAATAGTAGTGCTTGAATTTCACATAATTCTAATTCTGAATTCTAATGAAACCTCTTAAAACATCAGTCAACCTGTTTACAAATCAATTTTATATGGTATTGATCCTTATTCAATATATGTTCTTAGTATATTAGAATACTTCTTATACTTGTGAAAATAAAATTTTCATATGTAGAAATATACAGACTTGTCATATACAGGTGATGATAAAATATGTACAGCCGAAGTACACAAATGCACTCACATAATTCCCCCTTGTTTCTTGCACTGCAGCTGTCTTGTCACTAAGATGGGAGAAGGATGGGGAGGACAGTATTTGCTCTAAAGAATTAAATTGGCAGTAGCCTCTACTCTGTATTCCAGTTCTCTAGTCAGTTCTAAAGTTTTATTTTTATTTTTAGTTTTTTTGGCCATGCTGCATGGCACGTGGGATCTTAGTTCTCTGACTGGGGATCGAACCCATGCTCTGTGCATTGGAAGCCTGGAGTCTTAACCACTGGACCACCAGGGAAGCCCCAGTACTAAAGTTTTAGAAATGTTGTTATCAACAAAACTTCAGAGTAGTCTATAAATGTAAGATGATCACACCCAAAACGATTTTCAATAATCTGCTTAGAATGTTTTCACCCTTACTTTTGGGATCTCCTGTCATCGGGCATTCTATCCAAGTCGGTTAGGATTTTGACTTTTTATTTTAATTTGTTTACCAGAGTAAACATTTTAAATGTATTTCAGACATGAAAAGGAATATGTCTATCCCTTTGATTTGAAGTAGGAGTTTTTAAAAAATCAATAGAGAGAAACAGCCAAAACTGTTTTCATCTTGCCCTGAATTCTAAGTGTCAGGAGATAAAGCAGAACAAGTGCTTCTCTAATCTCTTGTTGAGAACACAGTGGCTTTGTTTTGGGGCTCCCATCAGGCCCGGCAACTCCTAACAGTAAATAACAACCCTTGTGCTGTGCAGATGGATGAACTTTTCCATGACGTGTTCTACAAAGTGCAGCAGCCCCCTGCTCAATCCAGATCCCTTAATCTTCACTGCAGTGTTCATTGCCAGTAGCAGACCCAGGATATAAATAATGTGAAGACACTGTTGTTTTACCTCTTCTAAACTGCTGGCTGGGGGGGCTTCCCTGGTGGCACAGTGGTTAAGGATCCGCCTGCCAATGTAGGGGACACGGGTTTGAGCCCTGGTCCAGGAAGATCCCACATGCCGCGTAGCAACTAAGCCCGTGCGCCACAACTACTGAGCCTGTGCTCTAGAGCCCGCGAGCCACAACTACTGAAGCCTGCGTGCCACAGCTACTGAAGTCCACGCGCCTAGAGCCTGCGCTCTGCAACAAGAAGCCACCACAATGAAGCCTGCGCACTGCAACGAAGAGCAGCCCCTGCTCGATGCAGCTAGGGAAAGCCGGTGGGCAGCAACAAAGACCCAACACAGCCAAAAATAAATAAATAAAATAAATTTATAAAAATAAATAAACTGCTGGCTGGGCAAGCAAAGGATATGCCTGTATGTAGTACATTTTACTTTTGTATCAGAAATAATGCTCCTGAAAGTGTTGGCTTTGTCAACTCTCTACTCTTTTGGAAGAATTCTATGAAGTAGCTGCTGTACTTCATGCTTTGAATAAATTTTGTCTTGTTTAATCCTCACAATAACCTTGTGAAGTGGGCATAGTTTCTATTTCACGGACTAGGAAATGGCAGCTGGAGAAACTGAAGCAGCTCCAAAGGCATTCCCAGGAATTGGTAGAGCTGGGATTCACGCCCAGGCCCCCTGCCTCCAGAGCCGTCTCTTCCCAGGCATGAGGCAGCCTTTCACATTGCTAAACTCTATTTAGTCTCCCTGATGTACCCTTTCTTCTTGCCAAACCAAACACCTCATTCATCAGTTGTATGGTATTTAAATAAAATCCTTGAATAGAAACTGGATTTTTTTTGCTCCTGATCTTACAAATTATACACTAATTTTTGTTTCCTTTTCACTTTAGCACGTTAATAAAAAAATTGTTTCAGCAAGGTTATTTGCAACTGGAGTTTTGATTTCTAGTTCTTTGCCCATTATTCCGTTTCTTTCATTCATACCAGGACTGCAAAATATCTGCTTTTTAAAGTAAGAAGAAGATACCTTCAGAATAAATCATCAGTGAAATAAAAATGCATGTGAAACAAAATCCTACTGTTCAAAGGGAGGTTTTGCTTGAGACTTATCTACTGTTATAGCAGTTTGTAGAAGAAAGATTCTTATTTTTTTCCGGCAGAAAAGTGGACTGAAGGGAGATGGTTTTGCCTACTGTGATTCACTCCTGTGCAGAATGTTAAAGGTTGATTACATGAAGCAGTAATTAGAATTTATTGTATACTTAAAAGCCCAGATTTAATACATTACTGTGTTTTATCAGGTGGTTTATGAAGTACCAGCATGTAGACCCAGAAGAGGCTGTAAAGATTCACATTGATGTGCAGACAAAGAGATCTGTGGCAATTCACTGGGGAACTTTTGCCTTAGCGAATGAGGTGAGTGTGACTGTGGTAACAATAACTCGTGACGTGTCTGACCGATGATAGGACTGATCACTGTACCCTGCAGTGTGTTCGGGAACCAAACTAGAATCAGAACCTGCGTGGTCATCAAGTGACTTAGGGTGGTAAGTCATATTAATTAGTAAAACGATATTTATGTACAGTGGGAAAAAAAATCCTCAGTGCATGTTGTTCTTTTGGCTTATTTCTGTAGTTAATGAAGCATGTGTTTATATAACCAAAAATGTGCGCAGCCTTAGTAAATAGAAAAATGAACCATCATGTCATCCCTCTCACGGGAGGCTTTTGTTCTGGCAGAAGATACGAGACATGCACATAATTACTCAGAGTGTTGTAAAGTGGGACAGATAAAGTGGTCTCAGAGTCAGGGACTGTTACGAATTGCAGGGATCAGGGAGAGCTTCATGGAAGAGTTGACATTTGAACTTGGCTGTGAAAAGGCAAGGAGGAAGGCATTTCAAGAGGAGGAAAGTGTGGGATTGGAGGCAGCAAGCATGGGGAATAGTGAGGAATCGGTTCAGCCAGAGTATGGATGATAGAGAGGGCAATGGGGGAAGTGAGGCTGGACAGCTTGGAAGTTTTCAGAAGTCTGTTATTCATCCAGTAAACACTGACTTGGTGTCTGCTGTGTGCCAGGCATTGGGATAAAAGGTGGTTTTATTCCTAGACTAGTACAGAAGAGCTTATTTTTCCTTAAGGTAGCTGAACCCTGGAACTCTGCTACTAGCCAGGGTTGTGGGATCAAACAGAAGCTTAGCAAAAACCATTCTCTCCTTTCCTCGATCCAGGGCCTGCCCTAAGCAAAATTTAGAAACAGATGACTGAACTTGGCTTCTATTTTGCTCTGTGTGGCATCTTCCACATTCCACGGCCTCTCTGCAGGAGCCCTGTGCTTTCATGCTGATTTAAGCACTCCCTCTCTGTCCTATTTCTGGCCTGCCCTCTCCCTAGTTGCATCTTATTCCAGAATTAATACACTGCCTGCCCCCTGCCGACTCCCCCCCCAGTCAGAATTCCCATTCCGCAATGCTGTGGCCCTGAGCCACACTGTTGGGGGACAGAATGGAATCAATAAATGAATGTCCACGGGCATGGGAAGGGTGAAGGAGAATATGATGTGTGTGTGTTTCTGTGTCTGTGTATTTGGAGAAGGGGGAAGTTGATACTGGTTTCCATTGGTTTACCACTATTATTTAGAAGCAGTGTCTTATTCCGTGTGTGTGTATGTGTGTTCTATATGTATATAGGTAAATTTAGATATATGTATGTTTATGTTCTATATATAACATTTCAGCAACTTAGATGAAGTAATAGTATTTTATTAAACCTTGCAAAGAGAAGAATCAAGGATGACTCCTAAATTTTTTTTTTTTTAACATCTTTATTGGGGTATAATTGCTTTACAATGGTGTGTTAGTTTCTGCTTTATAACAAAGTGAATCAGTTATACATATGTTCCCATATGTCTTCCCTCTTGTGTCTCCCTCCCTCCCACTCTCCCTATCTCACCCCTCCAGGCTGTCACAAAGCACCGAGCTAATATCCCTGTGTCATGCGGCTGCTTCCCACTAGCTATCTACCTTACTACGTTTGTTAGTGTGAATATGTCCATGACTCTCTCTCGCCCTGTCAAAGCTCACCCTTCCCCCTCCCCATATCCTCAAGTCCGTTCTCCAGTAGGTCTGCGTCTTTATTCCTGTCTTACCCCTAGGTTCTTCATGACATTTTTTTTCTTAAATTCTATATTAGCATACGGTATTTGTATTTTTCTTTCTGACTTACTTCACTCTGTATGACAGACTCTAGGTCTATCCATCTCATTACAAATAGCTCAATTTCGTTTCTTTTTAAGGCTAATATTCCATTGTATATATGTGCCACATCTTCTTTATCCATTCATCTGATGATGGGCACTTAGGTTGTTTCCATCTCCGGGCTATTGTAAATAGAGCTGCAATGAACATTTTGGTACATGACTCTTTTTGAATTTTGGTTTTCTCAGGGTATATGCCCAGTAGTGGGATTGCTGGGTCATATGGTAATTCTATTTGTAGTTTTTTAAGGAACCTCCATACTGTTCTCCATAGTGGCTGAACCAGTTCACATTCCCACCGGCAGTGCAAGAGTGTTCCCTTTTCTCCACACCCTCTCCAGCATTTATTGTTTCTAGATTTTTTGATGATGGCCATTCTGACAGGTGTGAGATGATATCTCATTGTAGTTCTGATTTGCATTTCTCTAATGATTAATGATGTTGAGCATTCTTTCATGTGTTTGTTGGCAGTCTGTATATCTTCTTTGGAGAAATGTCTATTTAGGTCTTCTGCCCATTTTTGGATTGGGTTGTTTGTTTTTTTGTTATTGAGCTGCATGAGCTGCTTGTAAATTTTGGAGATTAATCCTTTGTCAGTTGCTTCATTTGCAAATATTTTCTCCCATTCTGAGGGTTGTCTTTTGGTCTTGTTTATGGTTTCCTTTGCTGTGCAAAAGCTTTGAAGTTTCATTAGGTCCCATTTGTTTATTTTTGTTTTTATTTCCATTCCTCTAGGAGGTGGGTCAGAAAGGATCTTGCTGTGATTTATGTCATAGAGTGTTCTGCCTATGTTTTCCTCTAAGAGTTTGATAGTTTCTGGCCTTACATTTAGGTCTTTAATCCATTTTGAGCTTATTTTTGTGTATGGTGTTAGGGAGTGATCTAATCTCATACTTTTACATGTACCTGTCCAGTTTTCCCAGCACCATTTATTGAAGAGGCTGTCCTTTCTCCACTGTACTTTCCTGCCACCTTTATCAAAGATAAGGTGTCCATATGTGCGTGGGTTTATCTCTGGGCTTTCTATCCTGTTCCATTGATCTATCTTTCTGTTTTTGTGCCAGTACCACACTGTCTTGATTACTGTAGCTTTGTAGTGTAGTCTGAAGTCAGGGAGCCTGCTAAATTTTTAACTTGAGTAATTGGGAAGGTGGCTATGTTTTTTACAGAGATGGGAAGATGAGGAGAGAAAACCTCAGTCTTCAAGAGTTATTGTGTTAATGCAGCCTTCAAGAATTACTGTTTTAAATCTAAACTTCATCTTTATTTCTTAATGAAATATAAAACACACTCTCATTTTTTTTTTTTTTGGTACGTGGGCCTCTCACTGCCGTGGCCTCTCCCGTTGCGGAGCACAGGCTCCGGACGCGCAGGCCCAGCAGCCGTGGCTCACGGGCCCAGCCGCTCCATGGCATGTGGGATCTTCCCGGACTGGGGCACGAACCCGTGTCCCCTGCATCGGCAGGTGGACTCTCAACCACTGCGCCACCAGGGGAGCCCTCATTTAGTCTTTTTGACATTAGTTGCATAAATTGAGAACTGCGAGTTTGCTAAATAAATTATAAAGTACATGGAATTTTGGGGGAGGATGTTTAGCCTATGCTTTGCAAACAGTTTTAAATGATTTGCATGTAAATAGTTGTAATAACTGCTTACTATAAGCAGCTTAAGGATGTATTGACTTGGCGACACTTTAAAATTGTACGTATGGCAACATCTGATTCATCTAAGGAATGATGAGTGAATTTCCTAAATGATGTATTTAAGCACTTCAACTTAACCGACTAGTTTTGGTAGAAACAAACTGTAGGCACTACATAATATATGTTAACTTCTTAAATGACCAGGGTCTTTATTTTGAGTCTCTTCTGTTGGAGTAGATCATAAAACAGTGGCCCCTTTGAAAGGGAATGTATGAGCTGTCTGGGGCTGGTTGCCTGGCCCTTAATGGGTCCACACTGCTGGGAGCTTCTGCTTTCACCACTTACTCTTTTTCTTTTCCCACATCTTTATTGGATTAAAATTGCTTTACAGTGTTGTGTTAGTTTCTGCTGCACAGGTATATGCATACCTATATCCCCTCGCCATCCCACCCCCCTAGGTGGTCACAAAGCACCGAGCTGATCTCCCTGTGCTATGCAACTGCTTCCCACTAGCTGTCTATTTTACACATGGTGTAGTGTATGTATGTCAATGCTTCTCTCTCAATTCGTCCCACCCTCCCCTTCCCCCACTGTGTCCACAAGTCCGTTCTCTACGTCTGCGTCTTTAGTCCTGCCCCACCACTAGTTTCATCATTACCATTTTTCTAGTTTACATATATATGCGTTAATACATGGTATTTGTTTTTCTTTGTGACTTACTTTTACTCTGTATGACAGACTCCAGGGCCATCCACATCACTACAGATGACTCAGTTTTGTTCCTTTTTATGGCTAATATTCCATGGTATATATGTGTAACCTACTACCTTGCTGTATACATATTGTTTGGTCCCATGGCTACTGGGCATTTTTACCTTCCCTGCAGGATTAATGTGCTTGTACTAAGAGATAGCTATCAGTCACTCAGAGGCTTTCTTGCCTACTTCTAGAGCTCCCTTCTAGATGGTTGAAGCAGAAGGATACTGCAACATCAAAATCCATACTAAATTATAGCTTATAACTGAAGTTACAGTCTAGGAAAGACATTATTAGTGTAGGGCAATTGTGTAAGTGTATTGTTGGCCAAGACTTGCAGAGAGAGCACAGGGGAGAAAAAATTTAACAGAAAATTATTTTTCATTGGGAAAGAATTTCATCATTTTGAAATCTCTTAAAAACAATTTTGCAAGGGAAGCTTCTTGACTTAGGCTATTATTTACAGTTAAATCTCATGGGGGATATATTAGCAATCTCCTATATGCATAAAAAAGACTAAAAGTGGATTCCTGTTGTCAACTAACCCATTAATAAGTGGCTCTCTCTAGGAATACGGGGTAACTAATGCACAGTTAACCTCAGTTACTCCGAAGTCAGTGGGAAGGCATCCCTGACCCTCTAAATGTAGCCATAAACCTAGAAGTGAGCAAGCGGGGAGAAAAGACCCACGTGTGGCCAGTAACTGTTAGCAATGTGTACATCTGAAGCCACAGAAGACTTGCCTGGTTTTCCTACTACATCACTGGCTGGCCCTTCCTACTCTCTGCTGCTAGTTCCTCGTCAGCAGGGAGTGCCTTAGGACTCAGTCCAGGGGCCCCATTTCTTCTCTAGTTGGTGACTCCCTTGGGCATCTCATTAGTCTTACGGCTTTAAACACCATCTACCCACTGTACCTCTCTAGCCCAGGTTTCCCCCTACAATCCATGTTTATGTATCCAGCTGCCTACCTGACTTCTCCACTTGGATGCCCATCAGGTACCCAAAACTTCAGTCTAAAACCAAACTTCCTGATCTTCTCTCAAAATCATTTCTCTTAATCTCAGTAAATGGCAACACCCTCCTTCCAGTTCCTCAGGCCAAACCCTTTACTCTCTTTCTCTCATATCCTCCCTCCAGCTTTTCCCCATACGCAGTCAGCTCATCCTTTAGATTGTATTTAGACTTTGAGTACCTCTTACCCCCGTCACTGATGCCACACTGCCCCTTACAGTCTGTTCTCAACGCTGCAGAGGGCAGCAGCCTTTACCCCTTAGATCAGATTGTGACCCTCCTGTGCCAGAAGGACCTGCAGCTTTCCATCACACTCCCCGTCAAAGCCACAGCCCTCACAGCTGCCTACAAAGCCTGGTGCAGTCTGCTCCCTCAGGTCTTTGTTCAAGTTGCCATCTCCAAGGGGACTTCTTAGATGGTTGTATTTAAAATTAAACCTCCACCCCCGACACTTACCAACTATGTTCTACCCAGAACATGTCACCCACTCAGATACTGTTTTCTTTATTCATTTCTTATCTGTCTCTGTATTGGGATGAAAGCTCTAGGAAGGCAAGGGTTTTTATTAGTTCACTGACCTGGCTGCTCTCTGGGTGCTCACCAGCCATTGCTGCATGGAGGGTAGAAGCAGACTTACCACCAGTGATCAGAGTAGAGACTGTTTGATTTTTATTTCTGCTTTAATTTTAACATTTTATAGCTTTTCTAATTGAAATTGGGGAAAAAACCCTTTGTGTAATACGTGTTTTTTTCCTTTATTCGCTGTAAAAATAGCTACTATACACTGTAAATATTTAGCTCAAAAGAGAAATAACTGGTGAAATGATTTCTTTTATACCTTTTGCTTTCTTTAACTATAACACATGTTCAAGTGGTTTCAGTTTATTTGGTAAACATTTGAGTATGTTGAAACATTCTTCAACAGTGTGCTGTCTTTTTTTTTTTGAGTTATGAAAAGGTGAGGAAACAAAAGGTAACTCCACCTGTTAAATCTCTTCCTCAGGCCCCTCTTCAATCCATAGACTACAGAATCAGTATTTGGTTGGGGTTTGGGGATGACAACCCTTCTTCAGCCAAAAATATTTTCTCTAGCGTTTGCTTGTACACACATACTCTTCCTTATAATCTAAGTTTCTCTGTTCTCCCAAACTATTGGTTAACACTTAATTCTTTAGCATTGATTCCATTTAGACTGGGATTTCATGTAGGGAAATAGTGATCAGAGTTCATGCAGTCTAATAATGCTCAATCTAAGTTGGCCAAATTTGACATGCATGGTGTTAACAGATTGATAAATATGACATTTCTATTGGCTTAATGATTCTATATTAGAAAGTATGATTGACTCATTTGCTAATGCTTCAGTGAAAAGGAAGAGCATTACTTTAAGTAGGCTGTGTTGGTTATTTTAGTTTGAACTCTTGTTTGACATATCCCCCCAAATATATGTGTATGCTTAATCTTTTTCCATTTTTGTTTCTCTCTGCCCTTGGCCAGCATTACTTAGAACCTCCAGTGAAACTGAGTGAGGCTCTAGAAAGATATGGACTTAAGACTGAAGATTTTTTTGTCTTGAAGCATGGAGAGTCAAGATACCTTAATGGTGATGATGACAACTCTGAGTAAATATGAGCACAGGAGCTTTTAATGAAAAAGGCATCATCGGATATAAATCTAAAAGGACTAAGAAATTCATGAATATTACGATTTTTTACATTTGGAAACAACTTCTGCAGGTTTGTGTTCTATGTTGTAACCTGCTTCCTAATATGATTGCCAGTTCTTATAAACAGAGAAGAGTTCAGAGGTGGGTCATTTAAATAATGAAGGCTAATGTGGATTTTAGGTCATGTCTCAGTGACATAAACATTGCAATGGAATTTTTTTTACTAAAGCATTCTACTTTAGTGGTAGAGTTTTGAGATTATGAAAAACTGATTTTAAAAACTCATTTCTGTTTTTCTATTCTTAGGGGCCTTCTGCATGGTAAGTCAAGGCTGTCTACCTACCTAGATTTTCTCACAGGTCTGCACACAGAAACATATTTCTTACAGTCATGGTAGAGCAAATGATGACATTGATTCCCCACATGGTTATATGCCAAATGTTAAGAGATTTATTTTTTTAAACATAAAAACATAGGAGTTTGGGCTAAGTTACCATTTTTTTAAAAGAGAGGAATAATATACTCTGTGGCATACCTACAATCCCCTCCCAAATCAAAAGCCCTCTGAGCTGGGCAGAGGAAGGGGAAGTGTGGTTATGAGAAAATGTTTTATTTTTAATCTAAAAGTCAGACCTGCTCAGCACAAATACAGCTGCAAGGAAATAATTTACAAAGATAATGCAGATATTAAATGTTAATAGACCATATACTTTGAGTTAAATTTTATTCTTTCCATATTCCATCTTCTCTCTCTTTCTCTCTCTCTCTCTATATATACTCATTATTTTTTCTGGTTTCTTAGCTCAAACCCCAGTATGTCAGTGAGCTTTATAAATATTTTCTGTTTTACATGATTCTCTTATATTTTTATATTACACGATCCTTAAGCACGGTTCTACTTTTATTAAGCCAGTGTGGAATATTAGTGGTTAAAAAAAAAGACAGTGATTCTGGGAGTCCACTGCCCTGAGTTTTAGTCCTAGACAGGCTCTACCCGCACTCCATTACTCTGAACCTTCCTAAATGAGAGAGCTGATTAGAGGCCTATTCTGTCTTCCCAATCCAGCCTCAGTGAAATGAACTTTATTCACACCAAATGCTACCCAGGTAGTGCCCTGTAATTTATTTTCACGTATATATATGCATGTTAGCCACTTAATCTGACTTTTAATCCTGCTTCTGCCTTGGATTCTCTGTCACCTAAGCTCAGTGTGCCTCAGTGTCCTCACGTGCAACAAGAGGATGATTTTCACCTACCTCCCAAAACTGTGAAGAATAAATAAGTCTTTTTTTTAAAAAAACACTTGGAAAATATAAGGGAGAAAATGATATCTTCAGATATCACTGCCTAATACAGATAGGTAGATTTGAAAGTGGAAAATAGGCTAATAATGCTTTTGATAATATATATTCAAGCATATAAGGACACTAAACATTGAGGACTAACAACTTTGTCTCCCACATTTTGTAAATTTGGAGAATAATAGCCAAGATAAATGTAAATAATATTTATCAAAATTTAGCATTTTTATCTACAAAGATGCAAATCTGTCAAGGGGAAATGTATATGTAATATAAGTGAATGTATATGATTTGTGGGCACTAAAGCACAAAAAATTTCCCCGTAAACTTTCAGGAAAAAACCAACCACTTTTTCACTCCAAAGGAACATTTAGCAAACAGATGGGAATCAAGATGTTGGCTTATGGTGGATTAGCTTTGGCACAGGTTGCCCTAATACTAGCCAGAGTTCTGTGGTTACCTTCCTTGCTGTTGCACGCCAGACGGAAAATTCATCTCTTACCTCTGCTCTATGAAGCAAGCCAAGCGCATCTTGCTTAATTATTTCTTCTCCTTGAGTGGCCTTAATGTTAATTTTGTATTCACATGTACTGTTTAACTGAGGGGGTCCCCAGGCACTTTAAATTATGTTCTAAGTTCCACTTAATTGGGCCTGCCTCATTTTCTAGGCTTCCTCCAAGCTGTAAGTTTTATGACCATTTGCATTCTTTCCACTTTGACATTTTGTTCATTAGGAAGTACACTGAGCTTCATCTCTCCTATCCACATTTTGAAGGGTTTTATGTACAAAGCAAAAACAAATTTTTTTTTTTTTTTTTTTTTGTGGTACGCGGGCCTCTCACTGTTGTGGCCTCTGCCGTTGCGGAGCACAGGCTCCGGACGCGCAGGCTCAGCGGCCATGGCTCACGGGCCGAGCCGCTCCGTGGCATGTGGGATCTTCCCGGACCGGGGCACGAACCCGTGTCCCCTGCATCGGCAGGCAGACTCTCTACCACTGCGCCACCAGGGAAGCCCAAAAACAAATTTTGAAGAGACTAATCCACTCTGTTCCCTCCATTCAGTCTAATACATGTCATAATACCTTTTCATTGTCTCATCCTCTAAGTCAATTTCATTTTCCTCTTTGATTAGCCAGCATCCATACCAACATGTATGATTTTATTGAAATCCCTTTCTCCCGTGATAACTGAAGAACACTTTGAAACTCACTGCCCAGGAGGGTGGGACCATCAATTAGGAGAAAGCCCACCTAAAAAAGGTAAGATGTGCCATGACCTACATAGGTAAAGATCGAACTGTGCACTTTCCCTGTGGAATTCTTTCTAGATGACTCCCCCCTTTTCTCTAGCATTTTTGACATTTCAAACTCAATGCTCTGATTTCCAGGAAACGTTATTTGTTCAGACTAATAATAGAGGAAAAGAAGATAGGGTGTTTTAGAATCCAATGCTGCTACTGCACATTGAAATCAAATCTTTGTTTTAATGTGTGTACATTTTGAATATATTTTCAGTAAACAAGGAGGAAGATTAAGCAAAATTGTTATAAAGAAATGTGCCTTTCAGGGAGTTAACACTTATGTTTGCATCACTTGATAAATGATCCTTAGCCTTCATAATGTACATTATTACTGCTGTAGCTAATTTAGAATTTTCATCATGTTTCTACTGTAAAAATATGTCTCCCAAGTTTCATTTCTGTATCAGGATAACCCTGATAAAGCACATTTTTCTGTTTGAGGATTTGTGACTTCCTATGGAAATTTATGTATTTACAAATGAAATTTAAAGTACTCTTCTCTTAAAGCTTTGCCTTAAATACATGACTAGGAAAGCTTCTGCTTACAAATTGATTTACTTAATAACTAAGCATGGTGGTGGTTATGAACTTGAATATTACAAAACCTGGAGGGGGGAACCTGGCTGAATTCAAATATATCAATCAATAAATTGTTAGAGTAGCTTATGGGATAAAAATACTATTAAAAACTGCTGAGAAGTTTTCATATCTTGTAATTTTAATCATGTAAAATATGGGTGAAAATTAATGAATAAAACTTCTTTAAATTAAGGGGAGAAAATAATCCTGTGACATTTTTCTTCTTTATTTAAAAAAATTATGAAATTTATGCCCAAACACTAGAAAGTGTACATAAAAAATCATTTTCTCACTCCCTAATCCTATTCTCAGGAGTGTGGCTTTCATTCTAGATATATATACCAAAATGCCTATATATGAAAGAAGTGTTCTGTCCATATATAAGCATAAATTTTTTGATTAAAAAAAAACCACAAATGGGGTCATATTTTTCTACAACATGTATTTTGAAAAACAACCATATTTCATGGATGTCTTTCCACATCAGCACATTCAGACTTGCTTCATTCTCTTTAAAGACTATATAACTGATTTAACCAATTGCCTTTGCCTTTGGATGGATTTTGATTGATCCAGTATGTTATACACATCAAACTGAATGGGAGTGGGTGAGTACTAGGAAACATTTCTAACAGTTTACATAGAGTAGAATAGATTCTAGAACAGACCTGAAAGAGTGGCAGGTGGCCTTGGGAGTATGGGCTCTATCTCGGGTCCTTCCTAGGGCGCTTATGAAACATACTGCTGCTGTCCCAGATGCATAACTGCAAATCACTGCCAACAGTGGAAGGGTAGCTTACACATAAAAAGGTCACTGTCACTCCGTGTAGAGGATAACTGAAGTAGCTTAGCAAAAAGCAAAATAAAAACAAAATGGTTTCAGAACAAGCTCTTATTTTGGTATCAATAAAATGGTCCAAGACCAGGGCAAGTTGTAGCTGTGTTAATGATGGAAGGTGATATTTACTGTTTGTTTAAATTCAAGCAGTTGAAAGAATCCCTTTGTAAGAAATGAGAAGTTTATGTGTATTATTTCTAGACTGCATTACTCTTTGGAAAAATATGACCAACCAGTTAGAATTTTGGTATCATTGTTACCTTTTCCTTCACATCTGCATCATGGTGATAAACTAAAGCTCTCATTTTCTGGGCACATTCTTCTCCATATAACAGGTAAAATAGTGAACCTTCAGTGAAAGTTGGCTGAATAGCTAAACGGCCTTCCTTTTCGAGGCAGGTAGTTATATTCTGGAACAGTGTGAGAACTCGAAGAAGAATCTCCTTTGCTACATGGCCATCATAAAGGGAAAGGAATGATGAATCCACCTGAAGTAGGAAACAGTGAAGATTAAAAAATATACGAAAACATTTTCCATGTGTATGTTCACATTTTAAAGCTGTAGTAAATGCATTAAAAAAATCTTGTCATAGAAAACTATCCCTAAGACTGCGTAACGTAAATGTGTAAAATCTTAAGCACTCCTATGTCATATACTAATGGGAAAAAGAGGTTTTGTGTTTTAGCTAAAAAATACTATTTCCTTGGAATCCTAGAATGTAGTCATTTGGAAAAACACCCATTTCCTCTTTAAGATCCATCATATACAGTCATCATGGAAACTCATTAATTCACCAAACACAGTGTTCAGGGCATAGGGCTGAGCAGATGAATATGACAGGGTCCCTTTTCTAGGACTTGAGGTCCATTCTACCACAGCACTAACCTATGCTTCCTTCAAAATACCACAGCTTTTAACTGCTCCTTTCTTACATACTCTCCCTAGACTGTAAGCTCACGAGGACAAGCACCAGGTAATGCTGTACTCACTGGTGTATCCTGGCACTCAGCCTGGCATCAGGCACATACTGCGGCCTCCATAAATACTAGTGTGTCAGTGGATACTAACACTGAACCATAAGCAGGTCAAATATAAAACGTGATGATATATAAGTACCCCAAATTGGACAGAGACAGAAAAAATATAATTATTGCTAGGGAGAACTTTTCAAAATGATTTTTAAAAGTAAAATACGTTCATTACAGAAATTTTAGGAAATTCATATCAGCAAAAAGAACCAAAAAAAAACCCCACCTCTAATATTGCTCCTCAGAGATAATCCCTGTTAATGTTTGAGGTAAGTCCTTTCCTTCCAGATCTGTCTGTCCAAATCTATATATTTGTATGGACAAAACAAATATGTAAGCTACTGAACTTACTTTGGCACCAAGGAGTCCATCTGTCATGGCTGGATTTTCCGACAAATTCAAAAGCAGTTTTAAAACTTGAACCTGAAATAAGAACATTGGTTTATTTCAGACTAGCAAGCGTGGGTTTTCTCTCCCTGGCATGCTGTCCCCCAACCAAGTCCACATTTTAAAGTCCTGCCTATTCTTCAACGTCTGACTCAAATTTTCTCCATTCCACGAAGCTTTCTCAACTCCTCTTATTTAAAACCTTAGTTTTCCAATTATACTGATAGGGAGACAGGAAGAAAATAATGAACATCTTAGCTACCCACCCCTGGCGCACAGAAATACCTAACACAGAGTAAGTTTAACATGTGTTACATAATCAATCTTTATTACGATTACTGTTAAGTGAAATATGATCTTTAGAACAAAAAAACGAATCTCTCAAACCGGTTCCTACTTCAAGTATGAAAATTTGGGGATAGTTTGGTTATGAAGACTAACAATATGGTGCTTTATACTAGGTTTCTATGATTCTTGGAGCTTATCGTTTCTATGTGAAAAACTGTACAGTCATTTACGCAGTGACATAAATAAGCAAATGTTATAGCTGACTAGCCAAAATATCAGAACTCATCACTTATAACTGAAAAGTCAGTAATGAAAACATTCAAAAAAAATGAATCCAGCTGCCAGTGTGGGGGACACGGGTTCGAGCCCTGGTCCGAGAAGATCCCACATGCCGCGGAGAAATTAGCCCGTGCGCCACAACTACTGAGCCTGCGCTCTAGAGCCCACGCTCTGCAACAAGAGAAGCCACCGTGATGAGAAGCCCACGCACCGCAACGACAAGTAACCCCGGCTCGCCGCAACTAGAGAAAGTCCGCGCGCAGCAATGAAGACCCAACGCAGCCAAAAAAAAAATGCGAGTCATGTAAAAGTATACTTTCTACAAGATACTTGAAATTGCAGAAAGTGAGGAGCAGGGAGAGCAGACTGAAATCAGGAAAAAGTGACAAATGTGCCCTCCATTACTTCCTGGAAGAGACCCGGATATTATTATATAAACCTTTTTCGAATTACAAAGGCATTATGTGTTTACTATAGAACATTGTTTTTTACAGAAAAGGAAAAGGAAATTCACATTTCCATGACTAGAAATGATATTAAGTTTGGTATTTTCTCATATACATATCCTAATACACATTCCTTTGATCACACTGTACATATTAATTTGTTAAGTAGAAAGATGACTTTCCCTACTTTTACTGTTTTGATCATTTAAAACTTTTAAATAAAATTAATACATGTTCATGATAAATTTCAAAGAGTGCAGGAGGGTACTGCACAGCAAAAGAAACCATAAAAACGATGAGACAACCTACAGGATGGGAGAAGATACTTGCAAATGATGTGACCAACAGGGGTTAATTTCCAAAATATACAAAGAGCTCATGAAGCTCAATATAAAAAAATAACCCAATCAAACAATGAGAAGACCTAAATAAACATTTCTCCAAAGCAGACATACATGTGGCCAAGAGGAACAAAAAAGATGCTCAACATCACTTATTTCTAGAGAAATGCAAATAAAAAGTAAAATGAGGCATCATGTCCCATCAGTCAGAATGTCCATCTTTAAATCTACAAACAATAAACACTGGAGAGCACATGGAGAAAAAGGAACCCTCTTACACTATCAGTGGGAATGTAAATTGGTAACAGGCACTATATATCAATGCATATACTTAGAAGATAGAAAATGGTACACATTAACGTATTTGCAGGGCAGGAATAGAGATGCAGACGTAGAGAAAGAACATGTGGACACGGGGTGGGGGAAGCGGAGGGTGGGATGAATTGGGAGATCAGTACCGACATATACCACCACGCATGAAATAGAGAGCCAGCAGGTACCTGCTATAAAACAGGAAGTTAACCTCGGTGCTCTGACACGACCTAGATGGGTGGAATGGGCGGATGGGAGGGAGGACCAAAAGGGAGGGGATATAGGTATACATACAGCTGATTCACTTCACTGTACAGGAGAAACTAACACAATATTGTAAAGCAATTATACTCCAATAGAAAAAAAAAAAAGCACGAGGGGTTATCAAGGGGTACCAGTCAGAATGGTCATCATCCAAAAGTCTACAAACAATAAATACTGGAGAGGGCATGGAGAAAAGGGAACCCTCCTACACTGTCGGTGGGAATGTAAATTGGTGACTGCCACTATGGAGGAGAGTAGGGAGGTTCCTTAAGAAACCAAAAACAGCTGCCATATGATCTGGCAATCCCACTCCTAGGCGTATATCCGGAGAAAACCATAATTCAAAAAGACACATACACCCCAACCTTCCTTGCGGGGCTACTTACACTAGCCCAGACATGGAAGCAACTAAAATGTCCATCGACAGGTGGATGGATAAAGAAGATGTGGTACATATATAAGGAAATATTACTCAGCCTTAAAAAAATGAAATAATGCCATTTGTAGCAACGTGAATGGACCTGGATATGATCATACTAAGTTAAGTCAATCAGACAGAGAAAGACAAACATCATATGATATCGCTTGTATGTGGAATCTAAAAAAAAAAAATGATACAAATGAACTAATTTACAAAACAGGAACAGACAGTCTTCAAAAACAAACTTAGGGTGACCACCGGGGAATAGTGTTGGGAGGGATAAATTAGGAGTTTTGGTTTAACATATAAACACTATTTAAACTAGATAACCATGAAGGACTTACTCTATAGCTCGGGTAATTCTATTCAATATTTTGTATTTATCTAAATGGGAAAAGAATTTGAAAAATAATATGTATATGTATACCTGAATCACTTTGCTGTACACCTGAAACTAACACAACATTGTAACTCAACAATACTCCAATATAAAATAAAAAGTATAAAGATAGAAAGATAGAAATCAGCCGCCCGCTTTTAGACTCGTGACCTGGGTTTACGTCTCGTGTGTTAAAGGTGAAAAAATATATATATAAAGTTAGAGTACAACTACAGATTAAACAGTTAACGTATATGATTTTGTTTTGAAACCACGGTCTGTCCTACTGAACCGTAACTTTTTCTTGTGTCACATATGCCATCTGGTGGTGGCTCTAGGACATTGCTTTTAAGCCATTACTTACTTTTGTTCTCATGGCAGATGTAGCAAACACAAGGTTTATTTAAATTCACGTTCTACTATTCGTATTTAGTTATGAATCAGTGTTGAACCCAAGAGGTTATTATAGTAGAGTGAGATCACTTATTAAAAATAAAGATTTAAAAAATTCATGTTGGTGGTTTTTTACTAAGAAAATATCTAAAATGGATACATTTTTCCACTTACAAATGGATCATTATCCAAAAGTTCATTTGCAAGTTGCAACTTTAAACTCATTTTTTTAAAAAGACTTTTTTGAGGTGGACCATTTTTTAAGTCTTTATTGAATTTGTTACAATATTTCTTCTGTTTTATGTTTTGGATTTTTGGCCAAGCGGCCCCGACCAGGGATTGAACCCGCGCCCCCTGCATTGGAAGGCGAAGTCTTAACCACTGGACTGCCAGGGAAGTCCCTAAAGTCATTGTTTAATGGAGAAACAACTGGTGGTTAGCCTCCCAGACAGACGAAAAAAGCAAATTTTCTATCCCAGATATACCTGCTAGGCAATGTAGTGGAAAAACAAAACCAACCAAAAATGAACATAGTATTGTGGTGTGAGTCACTTTCAAAATGTCATAAAATATAAACCATCTCTGCGACAGATATATACAGCCCCAAGGCCAGAGGTACTTGGCTCTGAACACAACGTGCCTCTGAGGTTTTGGGCAAAGTAGCTGCAGAGAGAAACAGAAGAGTTTCCAACAGCTCCAATGCCATGGGGTAGAGAGAATGCAGTTTCTATGGGGTCAAGGGCTGGAAGTTACCTTGCTCCCCTGGAGAGAGGGTGTTCACAGGTGTGTGCATTTGGAAATTGCCTATGGATGGAGCATTATTCCTAAAATATTGCTGATACGATTATTACATTTAATTTTGAATGCCTTCGGGTACATCTTGGACCAGATCTAAGTAAATCTGGCTACCTGAAATGTGGAAAGCCCATATAAAAACATCTCAGAACAAATTTTAAAAGGACTATAGTAAGGCTCTGCTGTAATCACAATTTGATAACCTCAGAAGTAACTTCAGTGAACTTGACTATCTGGAGTTTGGCTTCACATTTAGTCCCTCTAACATGCTCATGCATTTTTTTCAACTGTGCCAGAGAACACAGACCAATACGTAAAACACTGATGAACAACTGACTCAACTAATTAGAGCCTTTGATTACTCTACCTTCTGTTTTCATGGTATTTCTTGAAAAGTGGTGCTTGATACGAATGCACACCAATATGAGGGGTTTACTCAAGCAGTTTTCACAGGGTGTCCCAGTTAATTCAGCTCCAACTCTGTTGCCTCCTACATCTATTGATACATAACAGGTCAAAGTGGAGCACTGAGAAGTATAAGTTTCAGAAAGATTTTACAACACACAATGGTCGAATCAAAAAAAAAGTTCTGTTAACCCTGAGGTAAGCAAAAAACTCAATTACCCAGCACTGTCACTCAAAGACTTCTTTGAATCACAATGGTCCTGTATCTGGTGCGGGTAAGCTAGCTATTTCACTTCAGTAAAAGGTAAACTGATTTTCAGAAAACCAAATGAATACCCATCTATTGATAAGTGAAACAACAGATTATTTTCACAAGTTAACTTTGAAATTCAATATTAGGGTATAAAAATAATATACTTTCTTGCGCCCATGTAAGGGTTTTTAGTAAACTTTGAACTTTCTTGAGGAGTATCAACTTAAGACGGGTGACCTGTAAACTGAATTCCAATCTTAATAAACTGGACGCAACAGCTGTTTGTACTGCAAGTAATGATCAACCACTTCCTTCATACCTTGGTGCTTCCATTTCCCGTGAGCAACAAGTGGAACAGGTCTGTAATGTAACTGCTAAGCATGTGCTGGTGGTCATTGGTCACTGTCATGTTTGTTAACAACCTCAGTCCGGCCAGCTGCACAGCGGAGTTCAGGGGGCCGGAGAAGACATCCTCACAGACTTGACTGACGTACACCTGAAGGCGGGGAAAAAGTGAGCGTCTTAGGATCTCCAAAATTTTGCTATTGAACCGTAACTTTTCTGCACAGCAGAACAGGGTGATTGTTCAGGATGAGACTTGCTCCTTAGGAAAGATGGTATTTGTATCCTGCCCTCAAACTTGGGTGACTTTTTTTTTTTAAGCTGCCCTTGTTAATGGGAGGCATGGAGCATTTTACAGATATACCTCACTTCAGCCCTGAGACAACTCTAATGACGCAGTGTTATTATGGCCATTTTACTGACAAGGACTTTAAACTCTTCCAGGAGCTTGGACCCCCTGCCCAATGTAACGAGCTGGTGGAGCAGTGTCCAACCCCAGAGACCATGCTCCCAACACCAGTGGGGGGCCTCCCAACCCAGTCTGCCTTTCTGTGTCTGGGCACACTTGGATGAGGAAGAAGACCTGTAGGGCCATTTTGTACCATGGTTAAGTACCTGAACAGTAGGATCTAGGGGTTATATCATGTTAGAAGTAAAGAATGGGGGAGACACAAAGTCAGATAGAACTTTTCTTTAGAGTTCTTTCCTTCAAAAGTAAGCAGAAGGCTTCCCTGGTGGCGCAGTGGTTAAGAATCTGCCTGCCAATGCAAGGGACACGGGTTCAAGCCCTGGTCCAGGAAGATCCCACATGCCGCGGAGCAACTAAGCCTGTGCGCCACAACTACTGAGCCTGCGCTCTAGAGCCCACGCACCACAACTACTGAGCTCACGTGCCACAACTATTGAAGCCCGCGCACCTAGAGCCCGTGCTCCACAACAAGAGAAGCCTCAACAATGAGAAGCCTGCGCACTGCAACAAAGTGTAGCCCCCGCTCACAGCAACTAGAGAAAAGCCTGCGCACAGCAACTAAGACCCAACACAGCCAAAAATAAATAAATTAATTAAAAAAAAATTAAGCAGAGGCAAACTCTATTTGGCCCAACGTTCTTATTTACCGAGGTATATGTATATGAACTACTCCTTCATAATATTGTAAACCGCCACTGGCAAAAAGTAATGCAATGCCAGTAGTACTCCTATTTCACGCATGACAGATCTAAACTAAACCCAGGGTGATGGAAATTTTTCTGAAACTCTATTTTCTGTTTGGCCATGATCTCTCCAGCTTGGAAAAATTATGTCTCACAAATAATTGGTATTCACCTAAGTCTGAACTCCACCAAACATTCTAATTGGTAAGAAAAATTCCCTTATATAAAATGCTAAGGAATTACCAACTGTCCCATAAGCCAGTATTAACTTTTAAAAATATCCAAAAGTATTCATGTTACCTAATGGCAGTAAAGCAAAGAGAGATTACAATTTTAATCTGGTTTCAAGATCTAAATGATATTTACAAGTCAATTTGGCTGTCCTCGGTCACCATTTCATTATACGTCCATCCTTTAAAAAAATGGCATTTCCTTAGAATCATTATAAATCATGTATTTTCACAGGATGCTCATGTCTTTCAAAGCATTTCCTAAAATGTGCTGAGCATTTACATCCTTGTTAGCTCTGAATCTTTTCTCCATTTCAGTTCTAGCAACAAGATTACCAAATGGGCCAGCTCAGTTATTCATGGAGCCGTGCCCACCTCACCTTGTTCCTTTCTCTTGTGATTCCCTCCTTCCCCAACTCTGCCCGTAGAAAGCTTAGACAGTCTTAAGAGCCATCTTGGGCTCTACCTTTTACAGAAACCTCTGAATGAAATCTCTCCTTTCTGTGTATTCTACGATATTTTACTTGTATTTTTCCTTAAAGTATTTCATCATGTTCTGCCTTGAATTACAACTATCTGTGGACTTGCCTCATCCCTCCTTCTAGCTTTCTTAAAACAAGAGCTAATCACGTTCATTTCTAAACTCTGTTAACACAGAGCAGGAGCTCAATAAATGTTGAATTAACATAATTTCCTCATTTATTGTGTCTTCCTGCTGATGTTATCTGACTTTGGCCTGGTTCCTTTACCACACTTGGATTAAACTGAACCCCCAATTCAGAAGTCCACTGCACTTCTTATTGGCTGGTTCAGGTCCCTCCTTCCTCTGACTTAGTCTCCATAAAAATGAGCAGAGGGCCTGAACAGACATGTTTCCAAAGACATACAAATGGTCAATAGGTTCACGAAAAGATGTTCAACGTCACTAATCACCAGGGAAATGCAAATCAAAACCGTGAGATATCACCTCACACCTAGTAGAGTGGTTATCAAAAAGACAAGAAGTAACAAGTGCTGGCAAGGATGTGGAGAAAAAGGAACCCTTGTGTACTGTTGGTGGTTGGTGCAGCCACTATGGAAACCAGTATGGATATTCTTCAAAAAATTAAAAATAGAACTACCATATGATCCAGTAATCCCACTTCTGGGTATATATCCAAAGAAAACAAAATCACTATCTCAAAGCAACATCTGCACCCCCATGTTCACTGCAGCGTTAGTCACAATAGCCAAGACATAGAAATAACCTAAGTGTCAATCAATGGACAAATGGATAAAGGAAATGTGGTGTGTATATACAATGGAATACTATTCACTATAAAAAAGAAGGAAATCCTGCTATTTGTGAAAAATGGATGGACCTTGAGGGCATTATGTTAAGTGAAATAAGTCTGACAGAGAAGACACACAATGAATGATCTTATTTACATGTGGGATCTGAAAAAGCCAAACTCACAGAAACAGAGAGGAGAATGTTCAGGTGAAGGAAATGGGGAGATGTGATCAAAGCAGACAAAGTTATCAGGTGAATAAGTTGTGGAGTCAAATGTACAGCAAGGTGACTATAGTTAACAATACTATATTGTATACTTGCACGTTGCTAACAGAGTAGATCTCAGATGTTCTCACCACACACACACATGCATGCACAGGTAATTATGAGGTGATGGAGGTGTTTGCCAATGCTATACAGTAGCAGGCATCATTTTGCAATATATATGTGTATCAAATCATCATGTTGTATACCTTAAACTTATACAATATTTATGTCAATTATATCTCAATAAAGCTGGAAAAAAATAAAAATTCTTGGCTATAAAGTTATAAAGTATGGCCTACTAAAATTTCATTACTTACCTTTTTGTTATTTTTCTCTTTCATTTACAGAAATCCTTACCTTTTGTGATTTCAGATAACTTACCTTTATCTTTATTTGATTTTCAACATTCACACTCAGGTTATTCAGTGCATTTAAAGCTTTCTCTTTAATACTCTGGTTGGGATTGTTGATTTTGCTTCCAATGATTGGAATACCACCCAATTCACGAATCGTGACCTAAGAGGGAAAAAACAGGACCATGACTTCAAAATGCACCCCCTTCATTATATTCTTTGCATCTACAAATACAAATAAAAACTAATGACTCTTTGGAAATACTGTTCCCATATACAACCTCTAATTCCTATTTTTTAAAAAAGTTTACTACCCATAATTTTATAGGTAAAGAAACCAACTGAAAATAAATTATTAATATATGTAATATTTAAACTATAGCATGGAGATATACAATGAAGATTTATATCTACTACAAGAGCTACTACAATGATCTCAAAGCAATTTACAAACAAAATTATTTTACTCTGAAATAAGTTATATCTCTATTACAGGCCAATTTGGAAATGCATTAAGATTTAGAACACTACAGTATTGTTTTACTAAAATGAATACTTTGGAACACTCATCCCTCAAGATTTTAGTAGATGCTCCATTAAAAAAAAGGGAGCTTTCATGGATAAGTAACTTTGAGAAACTCTGGGTATAACAAAACTAAACACGTCTCTTTATTTTGATGCAATCCTATGTTCGTGTGCATTGGAATCTCCGAGAGGGGAGTATTGAATATAGTACTTCTATAAACTTTATCCATAAAGAAGATCATTTTTCAGTTGGGGGAGAGGAAGAAAACTTATTAACATCTTGAAGTATTAAAGTTCCACACAGTTTGGAAATGGTGCCCAAATTTTCAGAGGAAAAATAATCTGGAGGTTTCTCACAATCAACTGCAACACTAAAATACTATGTGCCTTTGTCCCAATGCTGAAAGAGACATAAACTTTCATTCCTCACAAGAAAAATAAGCTGAAAATGACTCCTGTCAGGCCAAAACATGCCATTCTATCAGAAAAAGAGATAAAGAAGTCTTCCCTCTGCAATTCCAGGTTCTTTCAAAGAATGTGTGGTTACTAGAAAACAGCCCTTCTAAAAAAAAAACAAAAAAAACTGTACTGTTAAAGCAGATGAAGGCATTATAATTGATGACAAGGGACACCAACTCCCATTACTGAAGGAAGTACTTGTTCACCAGTGGCTTCTGACCCCCTCACTCTGACTACAGTTTGTTTCAGAGGAATATAAAACTATGGCATCGGAAATAACCCCAATACAGGCATGCTAATAAGCTAGTCACCATCTGTTGTTTCCGTCTGCCTGGCACCCCTCTTTCTATTGGGGCAGACACAACACCTCCTCTATCCTATATAGTCCCTGGTGGGACTGCTGGTCAATTGTGTTCACACCCATCCCTGTTGTTTTTGGCTGCAGGATGCACATGTGAGCCAGGCCTTGCTAATCATGGTCCAGGGTGCTTTGGCCCAACAATCAATCCAAAGGGTTGGCACTTATCCTAGCAGAGCAACTCCACCTTTCAGATCATAAGCTACAATGATGAAGGCTTGAGAGGCCAGTGGCTTTCTTTCCATCCCTGTGAAGAAAACCTCTTTGTGGCCAGAGAGACAGAGATCAAAACACAAAAAGAAGCAGGGGTAAGCAGCCAAAAGACAGAGAAAGAGAAGGTCTGGTAATTTTTTCTGTAACCCTGAACTATATTCACACTTGTGCCTGAAACCAATGATACCCTTGGATGTCCAAGTTAACTGAGCTCAATATTTTCCCTTTTTGGTTTGAAATAATTTAAGTTGGGTTCTATCATTTACAACTGAAATGTGAGTAACAGACAAATATTCCTTGTATCTCCCTATAAATCTCTAGAGCTTTAGAGTAAACCTTGACATGATGGATAAATACGGACTAAAATGAAGTATAAATTCAAAACTGTGCATGCATGACAATGTTAAGAAAGGGCATTAGCTGAAAATAATGACAAAAACTGTTTTACTTTTCTCCATGGGTAGTGGGGGGAGGAAGCAGAGGCCATTTACATTGGTCCGTGGTTGTCAGCGTGTGGTCTAGGGAGCACCTGCATCAGAACCATCCTCGTAAGCCCTGTGTACAATGTAAAACATGTACTTAAATGTCAGATGCTTTTGTTGCTCTACTGCAGGACTGCTGAACTTTAAATAATTAAAAAGGCCACGCAATGCTAAGTGTTGATTAGATACATTTATTACAAATGGGATGCCAGTGACCAACTTCATAGGGATCTTGATCTAGAATCCTATTACTACTCGTATTACTATTAGGCTGTGCTTTTCAGAAGTAAACGTTATTCTGTAGGTATCCATAGCCATACTATATAGATGAAAAAACTGAGGCTCTGGGAGGTTAAGTAACTTATCAGGGTCACAATTGGTGCTGGTGTGTGAGAATAGGAGGAACGTGTTTGCAGAGACTAGGGTACTCACTTGGTTGACTGAAAAGGCTGCATTGTTACCCAGAGTGACCAAAGCTCTTTCGATAATGACAGGATCCTCAGTAGACTCAAGCAGGTAAAGGAGTTTCTGAAGTTGTTCAGCATTTAGGATTTCATCATATGAGCCATTGGTTAAGTCTTCTGCATAAGAATAAAGTTATTAAAGTTCATTTAAAATCAATATGAGACAAATTTTTTTTACGAACACTACTGAATACATATTCTGATGCCAGGCACAGTTTTAAGCACTTCAAATGCCTTATCTCATTTAATCTTCAAGTGACCCTTGGCAGACGATACTATTATAATTCTCAATTTACAGACAGAATACTGAGGCTTATAAACGTTAAGAAATTAGCCAATGGTTACTTTTCTCTTTTAGTAAAGCACTGCATGCCAACAGCATTTTCTGTTTCTTCTTTCTAAAAATCAGGTACACCCATCCAGTGGAACACTTCCCTACAGACATAGATTATTAAGAAACAGAATTTGCATTAGGAAGAACTGTTCTGATCACAGTTTTAAGAGTGCCTCAGGCTGGAGCAAAAGCTATGGGAGTGGCCCAATCATGCTGCTCGTGGGGCGCTTTTGTTTGGTTTATATGAGCAAGGCATGATGACCGAGACGCAAGAACAGCAGTCCACCTGGGGGTGATGACAAAAGCTGTTGTTCTGAGGAATAGGTCAAGTAGTCAAATGCTGGATCTGCTCAGGAACATTTAAAATTTATAGCTCTAACCTTTAAAAAAAAAATCCTCTTTACAGAAATCACCACAGGAAAAACAGAAACCATTTGTATAATGCTGTAATTGTGTTATAAACATAGAACATGATTCTCTCCAAATTAAACTATGAGAATAGGTCAGACAGTGCAAGTATCCACAGTACATTGCCCAGGGTGGGGCTGAGGGGGCAGTTTATAAGAAGAGGTGCTGTATGATGTCACAGCTGTGTTTTTGTTTTTAAAAATGTCTCTCAAATTATTAAACATTATCTTTGGATGCTGGGATTATGAATGACTTATTTTCTACCCCTGTGCTCATGAGTACTTTCTGATTTTTTTTACAGTAAACATGTATCACTTTATTAAAATAATTGAGTATATTGCTTAAAGAGGAAACACAGACAAATATGAGGTAAACAGACAAGTTTAGATTATGGGAGCCAATAAGTGATATGATGTCCTAAAGAAGCCAAACAAGAAATCAATTATTAGGAAAATCTAAAAGCCAAAAAGCCAGCAGATTCTCACTCCCATGTCTTATAATCAGAACCTCTGTACCATGCTTTTACGCCTGAATCCACTACCTGCCTCATTAACGCCTTATAAAAGAATTTCACCCAAAGGATACTTGAAAAGGTAAGTGAAACAATGACAAAAACACAGATTTTTAAAACGGAAAGATTTTTGGGGGGGTTCATCCAAACCTCTTATTTTACACACAAAGAAACTGAGACCAGGATCATTTAAGGATATGCCTAATGTCACAAAGGAGTTAGTAGCAGAGACCAGAGAAATGAAAATACAAAGCTGCAGACAACCACTTAACCTCTTTTGGGTCTCAGTCTTCTCACATGTAAAATAAAATAAGGTTGGTCAAACACTATAACTGGTCCCAAAAGTTCCTGTACAGCCCTGAAGTTGTGTAATTTTATACATATACACATGACAGAAATAGGATAAATTTAACTCATTCATACTTCCAAAACATTTCAAAATTCTATAACTTCCTTATACATTTTCCCACAAAGTCATTAAAAAGTTTCATAGATACATAAATTATTTATAAATAGCCAAATAAAAATTTACAGGGAAAAGTATTAACTCATAGATTTTTCACTTGAAGGAAGGAAGTGCAACGTGGTTAAAAGTAAAAGTAAGTTAAAAGTTAAAAGTAAGCCAAGGTTGGGCCTCCCTGGTGGCGCAGTGGTTGAGAGTCCGCCTGCCGATGCAGGGGACACAGGTTCGTGACCTGGTCTGGGAAGATCCCACATGCCGTGGAGCGGCTGGGCCCGTGAGCCATGGCCGCTGAGCCTGCGCGTCCGGAGCCTGTGCTCTGCAACGGAAGAGGCCACAACAGTGAGAGGCCCGCGTGCCACAAAAAAAAAAAAAAAAAAAAAAGTAAGCCAAGGTTAAGTTTGGTTCAAATTCCAGCTAAGCTATTTACCAGCTGAGAGACTTAACCTCTCCAAGACTCAGTTTCTTCATGTATTACATGGGAGTTAATAATGCCTACCTTAAAGCATTTTTATGTCTTTGTATATATACCCAAGAGTGGAATTGCTAGATCATGTGGTAGTCCCATTTTTAGTTTTATGAGGAATGTCCATACTGTTTTCCACAGTGGCTACACCAATTTACATTCCCACCAACAGTGTATAATGATTCCCTTTCCTCCACATCCTCACCAACACTTGTTATTTGTGGTCTTTTTGATGACAGCGTTCTGACAAGTGTGAGGTGATATCTCACTGTGGCTTTGATTGGCATTTCTCTGATCATTAGCAATGCTGAGCATCTTTTCATGTCCCTGTTACCCATCTACATGTCTTCTTAGGAAAAATATCTGTTCAGGTCTTCTGCCCATTTTCTAACCAGGTTCTTTTTTTGGTATTGAGTTGTATAAGGTGTTTATATATTTTGGATATTAAGTAACCCCTTGTTGGTTGCATCATTTGCAAATATTTTCACCCATTCAGTAGGTTGTGTTTTTGTTTTGCAAATGGATTCCTTTGTTATGCAAAAGCTTTTCAGTTTAATTAGGTCCTATTTGTTTATTTTTACTTTTGTTTCCTTTGCCTTAGGAGACAGGTTCAAAAAAATATTGCTATGATTTATGTCAAAAAGTGTTCTGCCTATGTTTTCTTCCAGTAGTTTTATACTTTCCAGTCTTACATGTAGGTCTTTGTTCCATTTTGAGTTTATTTTTGCATATGGTATGAGAAAATGTTCTAATTTCATGCTTTTAAATGTAGCTGTCCAGTTTTCCAAACACCACTGATTAAAAAGACTAGCTTTTCCCCATTGTATATTCTTGCCTCCTTTGATGTAGATTAATTGACCATAAGTTCTTGCTTTATTTCTGAACTATCTACTCTGTTCCATTGATCTATGTGTCTGTTTCTGTGCCAGTACCATACTGTTTTGATAAATGTAGCTTTGCAGTATAGTCTGAAGTCCAGGAGCCTGATTCCTCCAGCTTTATTCTTCTTTCTCAAGATTGTTTTCACTATTCTGGGTGTTTTGTGTTTCCATAAATATTTTTAAATTATTTGTTCTAGTTTTTGAAAAAATGTCATTGGTATTTTGATAGGGATTGCATTGAATCTGTAGATTGCCTTGGAGAATATGGTCATTTTAACTATGAATTCTTCCAATCAATGCACAACATATATATCTTTCCATCTATTTGCATCATCTTCAATTTCTTTCATCAGTGTCTTAAAGTTTTCTAGGTATAGGTCTTCTAACTCCTTACGTGGATTTATACTTAGGTATTTTATGCTTTTTGATGTGATGGAAAATGGGACTGTTTCCTTAATTTCTCTTTACAATAGTTCGTTATTAGTGTATAGATATGCAACCGATTTCTGTACAGTAATTTTGCATCTTGCAACTTTTCCAAATTCATTGATGAGCTTTTTGGTGGTGTCTTTGAGATTTTCTATGTATAGTATCATGTCATTTGCAAACAGTGACAGTCCTACTTTTTCCTTTCAAATTTGGATTCCTTTTATTTCTTTTTCTTGTCTGATTGCTGTGGCTAGGACGTCCAATACTATGTTGAATAAAAGTGGCAAGAGTGGGCATCCTTATCTTGTTCCTGATCTTAGAGGAAAATGCTTTTTACCACTGAATATCATGTTAGCTATGGGCTTCTCATATATGGCCTTTATTATGCTGAGGTATGTTCCATCTATACCAACTTGGTTGAGGGTTTTGTTAAAAAAAAAAAAAAGGATGCTGAATTTGTTAAAACAGTTTTGCATCAGTTGAGATGATCATATGATTTTTATTCTACAATTCATTAATGTGGTGTATCACACTGATTCATTTGCAGACATTGAACCATTCTTGCATCCTTGGAATTAATCCCAATTGATCATGGTGTATGATCTTTTTATTGTACTGTTAAATTCAGTTTGCTAATATTTTGTTGAGGACTTTTGTATCTATGTTCAATGATACTGGCCTGCAATTTTCTGTGTGGTATCTTTGTCTTGTTTTGGCATCAGGGTGATGCTGGCCTCATAGAATGAGTTCAGAAGCATTCCTTCCTCTGCAACTTTTTGGAATAGTTTGAGAAGGACACATGTTAACACTTCTCTAAATGTTTGGTAGAATTTACCCGTGAAGACATCTGGTCCTGGACTTTTGTTTGTTGGGAGTTTTAAAAACTATTTATTCAATTTCATTACTGGTAATTGGTCTGTTCATGTTTCCTATTTCTTACTGGTTCAGTCTTGGGAGATTTTACATTTCTAGGAATTTGTCCATTTCTTCTAGGTTTTCCATTTTATTGGCATATAGCTGTTCATAGTAGTCTTTTTTAATCCTTTCTATTTCTGTGGTGTTGGTCCTAACCTCTTTTTCATTTCTGATTTTATTGATTTGGGCCCTCTCTTTTTGTTTTTATGAGTCTGGCTAAAGGTTTATCAATTTTATCTTACCAAAGAACTAGCTCTCAGTTTCACTGATATTTTCTATTTTTTTAATGAGTCTATTTCATTTATTTCTGCTCTGATCTTTATAATTTCTTTCCTTCTGCTAAGTTTGGGTTTTGTTTGGTCTTCTTTTTCTAGCTCCTTTAAGTGTAAGGTTAGGTTATTTGAGAATTTTCTTGTTTCCTGAGGCTGGCCTGTATCGCATAAAATGCCATCTTAAAACTGCTTTTCCTGGGCTTCCCTGCTGGCGCAGTGGTTGAGAGTCCGCCTGCTGATGCAGGGGACATGGGTTCGTGCCCCGGTCTGGGAAGATCCCACATGCCGCAGAGCGGCTAGGCCCGTGAGCCATGGCCACTGAGCCTGCGTGTCCGGAGCCTGTGCTCCACAACGGGAGAGGCCACAACAGTGAGAGGCCTGCGTACCACAAAAAAAATAATAATAAATAAAACAACAAAAAAAACTGCTTTTCCTGCAACCCATAGATTCTGGATCTTTGTGTTTCTGTTTTCATTTGTCTCCAGTATTTTTTACTTTCTTCTTTGATTTCTTCAGTGATCTACTGGTTGTTCAACAGCATATTTTTTAGCCTCCAAGTATTTGTTTTTTGCAGTTTTTTCCTTGTAGTTAATTTCTAGTCTCATACTATTGTGGTTGGAAAAGATGGCTGATATAACTTCAATTTTCTTAAATTTACTGAGACTTTTTTGTGGCCTAGCATGTGATCTACCCTGAAAAATGGTCCACGTGCACTTGAAAAGAATGTGTATTCTGCTGCTTTTGGATGGAATGTTTTATATATATCTAATAGTTCTATCTGGTATAATGTGTCATTTAAAGCCACTGTTTCCTTATTCATTCTCTGTCTGTATGATCTGTCCATTGATGTAAGTGGTGTGTTAAAGTCCCAAACTATTATTGTGTTACTATCGATTTCTCCCTTTAGGTCTCTTAATATCTGTTATGTACTTACGTGCTCCTATGATGGGTGCACATATGTTTAAAATTGTTACATCTTCTTCTTGATTCTATTATAAATTTCTGGTCTGTAGTTACCAAGACTCATATATAGCAATATATATATATATATATATATACATACACACACACATATGTATATATGTGATTGTTTTAAGTTGCTGATCTCTTCATTTCAAACACATTTTAACAACCCTGCATTTTTACTCCCCCCACGCCCATGACTACTGTTTTTGACATCATATTTTACATCTTTTTGTTTTGTGTATCTCTTTACTTATTGTGGATATAGACGATTTCACTACTTTGGTCTTTACCCTTCGTACTAGCTTGGCATGCAGTTGATTTACTACCTTTACTGTATATTTACCTTTACTAATGACATTTTTCCTTTTGTAATTTTCACGTTTCTAGTTGTGCCTTTTTCCTTTCCACTTAAAGTCATTTTAACAATTCTTGTAGAGGTGATGGGAGACAAGATGGCAGAGTAGAAGGACTTGAGCTCACCTTCTCTTACAAAAACACCAAAAACACAACTAACTGCCGAATAACCATGTTTTTTGTACAAGTTGACAAAAAAAAAGACTTGAACCTACCAAAAAAGATATTCTGCACCAAAAAACAAAGAAGAAGCCACAACAAGACAGTGGGAGGAGCGCTTCTGTGATATAATCAAATCCCATACCTGCCAAGTGGGTGACCCACAAACTGAAAAATAATTATATCACAGAGGTTCTCCCACAGGAATTAAGAGTTCTGAGCCCCACATGAAGCTCCCCAGCCTGAGGGTCTGGAATTGGGAGTAGGAGACTTAAGAGCATTTGGCTTTGAGGGTCAGTGAGGCTTGAGTATGGGACTCCACAGGATTGGGGGAAACAGAGACTCCACTCTTAGAGGTCATGTGCACTGGGACCCAGGGTAAAGCAGTGAGTCCACAGAAGCCTGGACCAGACCCACCTGCAGATCTTAGAGGGACTCCTGGGGAGGCGGGGGTTGGCTGTGGCCCAATACAGGGGCAACGTCACTGGTGGCGGAGGCCCCTAGGAAATACTCCTCAGTGTGAGCTCTCCTGGAGGTAACCATTTTGGCACCGAGACCTGGCCCCACCCAACAGCCTGCAGACTCCAGTGCTGGGATGCCTCAGGCCAAACAACCAACAGGGTGGGAACACAGCCCGACCCATCAGCAGACAGGCTGCCTAAAGTTGTCTTGAGCCCAGAGCCACTTCTAGACATGGCACTTGACATGGCACTGTCCACCAGAAGAACAAGACCCAGCTCCACTCACCAGTGGGCAGACATGAGTCCCTCCCACGAGGAAGACTGCACAAGCTCCCGGACCAACCTCACCCACCAGAGGGCAGACATCAAAAGCAAGAAGAACTACAATCCTGCAGCCTGCAGAACAGAGCCTACAAACCCAGAAAGTTAGAAAAAAATGAGATGGCAGAGAAATATGTTCCAGACGATGGAATAAGATAAAACCCCAGAAAAACAACTAATTGAAGTGGATATAGGCAATCTGCCCGAAAAATAATTCAGAACAATGATAGTAAAGATGATCCAAGATCTCGGAAAAACAATGGAGGCACAGACTGAGAAGATACAAGAAATGTTAAACAAAGAGTTAGAAGATTTAAAGAACAAAGATGGGGCTTCCCTGGTGGCGCAGTGGTTGAGAATCCGCCTGCCAATGCAGGGGACACAGGTTTGTGCCCTGGTCCGGGAAGATCCCACATGCCGCGGAGCGGCTGGGCCCGTAAGCCATGGCCGCTGAGGCTGCACGTCTGGAGCCTGTGCTCCACAATGTGAGAGGCCCACGTACCGCAAAAAAAAAAAAAAAAAAAAGAACAGAGATGAACAATACAATAACTGAAATGAAAAATACACTAGAAGGAATCAGTAGCAGAATAAATGGCACAAAAGAATGAATAAGTGAGCTGGAAGACAGACTGGTGGAAATCACTGCTGCAGAACAGGACAAAGAAAAAACAAAAGAAACGAGGACAGTCTAAGAGACTTCTGGAACAACATTAAAGGCACCAACATTCATGTTATAGGGGTCCCAGAAAGAGAAGAGAGAAAGGACCTGAGAAAATATTTGAAGAGATAGTAACTGAAAATTTCCCTAACATGGGAAGGGAAACACTCAAGTCCAGGAAGCGCAAAGAGTCCCATACAGGATAAACCCAAGGAGGAACAGGCTGAGACACATATTAAACAAACTGACAAAAATTAAAGACAAAGAGAAAACATGAAGAGCAGTAAGAGAAAAGCAACAAATAACATACAAGGGAATCCCCATAAGGTTATCAGCAGATTTTCCGGCAGAAACTCTGCAGGCCAGAAGGAAGTGGCACAATGTATTTAAAATGATGAAAGGAAAAACCTACAACCAAGAATACTCTACCCAGCAAGACTTTCGTTCAGATTTGACAGAGAAATCAAAAAGCTTTACAGACAAGCAAAAATTAAGGGAATTCAGCATCACCAAACCAGCATTACAACAGATGCTAAAGGAACTTCTCTAGGCAAAAAAGAAAAGTGAAAAAGGAGAAATTACAACAGACACCGCAGAAATACAAAGCATCCTAGGAGACTACTACAAGCAACTCTATGCCAATAAAATGGACAACCTGGAAGAAATGGACAAATTCTTAGAAAGGTATAACCTTCCAAGACTGAACCAGGAAGAAATAGAAAATATGAACAAACCAATCACAAGTAATGAAATTGAAACTATGATTTAAAACCTTCCAACAAACAAAAGTCCAGGACCAGATGGTTTCACAGGTGAATTCTATCAAACATTTAGAGAAGAGCTAACACCCATCCTTCTCAAACTCTTCCAAAAAATCACAGAAGAAGGAACACTCCCAAACTCATTCTATGAGGCCAACATCACCGTGATACCAAAACCAGACAAAGATACAACAAAAAAAGAAAATTATAGACCAATATCACTGGTGAATATACGTGCAAAAATCCTCAACAAAATACTAACAAACAGAATCCAACAGCACATTAAAAGGATCATAGACCACGATCAAGTGGGATTTATCCCAACGATGCAAGGATTCTTCAATATACGCAAATCAATCAATGTGATATACCATATTAACTAATTGAAGAATAAAAACCATATGATCATCTCAATAGATGCAGAAAAAGCTTTTGACAAAATTCAACACCCATTTATGATAAAAACTCTCCAGAAAGTGGGCATAGAGGGAACCTACCTCAACATAATAAAGGCCATATATGACAAACCCACAGGAAACATCATTCTCAATGGTGAAAAACTGAAAGCATTTCCTCTAAGATCAGGAATGAGACAAGGATGTCCACTCTCACCACTATTATTCAACATAGTTTTGGAAGTCCTAGCCACGGCAATCAGAGAAGAAAAAGACATAAAAGGAATACAAATTGGAAAAGAAGAAGTAAAACTGTCACTGTTTGCAGATGACATGATACTATACATAGAGAATCCTAAAAATGCCACCAGAAAACTACTAGAGCTAATCAATGAATCTGGTAAAGTTGCAGGATACAAAATTAATGCACAGAAATCTCTTGCATTCCTATACACTAATGATGAAAAATCTGAAAGAGAAATTATGGAAACACTCCCATTCACCACTGCAACAAAAAGAATAAAATACCTAGGAATAAACCTACCTAGGGAGACAAAAAACCTGTATGCAGAAAACTATAAGACACTGATGAAAGAAATTAAAGATGATACTAACAGATGGAGAGATATACCATGTCCTTGAATTGGAAGAATCAATATTGTGAAAATGACTATACTACCCAAAGCAATCTACAGATTCAGTGCAATCCCTATCAAATTACCAATGGCATTTTTTACAGAACTAGAAAAAATCATCTTAAAATCTGTATGGAGACACAAAAGACCCCAAATAGCCAAAGCAGTCTTGAGGGAAAAAAACAGAGCTGGAGGAATCAGACTCTCTGATTTCAGACTATACTACAAAGCTACAGTAATCAAGACAATATGGTACTGGCACAAAAACAGAAACACAGATCAATGGAACAAGATAGAAAGCCCAGAGATAAACCCACGCACCTATGGTCAACTAATCTATGACAAAGGAGGCAAAGATATACAATGGAGAAAAGACAGTCTCTTCAGTAAGTGGTGCTGGGAAAACTGGACAGCTGCATGTAAAAGAATGAAATTAGAACACTCCCTAACACCATACGCAAAAATAAACTCAAAATAGATTTGAGACCTAAATGTAAGACCAGACGCTACAAAACTCTTAGAGGAAAACATAGGAAGAACACTCTTTGACATAAATCACAGCAAGATCTTTTTTGATCCACCTCCTAGAGTAATGGAAATAAAACCAAAAATAAACAAATGGGACCTAATGAAACTTCAAAGCTTTTGCACAGCAAAGGAAACCATAAACAAGACAAAAAGACAACCCTCAGAATGGGAGAAAATATTTGCAAATGAAGCAACTGACAAAGGATTCATCTCCAAAATATATAAACAGCTCATGCAGCTCAATATCAAAAAAAAACCCAATCCAAAAATGGGCAGAAGACCTAAACAGACATTTTTCCAAAGAAGACATACAGGTGGCCAAGAAGCACATGAAAAGCTGCTCAACATCACTAATTATTAGAGAAATGCAAATCAAGCCTACAATGAGGTATCACCTCACACCAGTCAGAATGGGCATCATCAGAAAATCTACAAACAACAAATGCTGGAGAGGGTGCGGAGAAAAGGGAACCCTCTTGCACTGTTGGTGGGAATGTAAATTGATACAGCCACCAAGGAGAACAGTATGGAGGTTCCTTAAAAAACTAAAAATAGAATTACCATATGATCCAGCAATCCCACTACTGGGCATATACCCAGAGCAAACCATAATCCAGAAAGACACATGCACCCCAATGTTCACTGCAGCACTATTTACAATAGCCAGGTCATGGAAGCAACCTAAATGCCCATCAACAGACAAATGGATAAAGAAGATGTGGTACATATATACAATGGAATATTACTCAGCTATAAACAGGAACGAAACTGAGTCATTTGTTGAGACGTGGACGGATCCAGCGAGTGTCATACAGAGTTAAGTAAGTCAGAAAGAGAAAAACAAATATCGTATATTAACGCACGTATGTGGAAACCTAGAAAAGTGGTACCGATGAGCCAGTTTTCAGGGCAGAAGTTGAGACACAGATGTAGAGAACTGACATGTGGACACCAAGGGGGGAAAACCGTGGTGGGGTGGGGACAGTGGTGTGCTGAATTGGGCAATTGGGTTTGACATGTATACACTGATGTGTATAAAATTGATGACTAATAAGAACCTGCAGTATAAAAAAACAAACAAAACAACTAAACTTTCTTTGGGTTATTTTTATGGAAATATGTTAATATAAATGTTTCAGACATTACATGAAATTTCTAAAAATCTTGTATGTTCTGGTATTATGTTATAAGTCATAATTCTAGTTATTACTTTAAAATGTATATCTCAGAAATAACTAAATTTCCTTGTCAGTTGCATTATTATGAACTTTCATCAAATCTTTAACCGTGGTCATTTTTAAGTCTTTCGTCATTTACAAACAGTTCTGGGTGTACTCTGATGCTTCTGCAAATATGTTCCTATAAAAGGGTTTCACCTTCAAGGAATTCATGGAAAAGACAAGTACAGGTTTCTGGTAACTGACTATACTGCTGAACTGAATGAATAAGCATTTTCAGAACTCTAATGGAAAACTGATGAACTCATAAAAGTGCTAACAAAAGATCAAGATGAAAAAAAAATTGATTACACAGGACTGAGTAAACTGATGAGGATGATTATAATTTTTGTGACTTTCTGTTTGAATAAAAAAAAAATCCCACAAGGACTCAGAGGCAAAAAATATACAAATCAATTTTCACTGCAAAGTAAAGGAGCTGTTACAGTGGAGGATTACTGGAGTGAATGTCAATATTATGACATAGTGTGAGTGTGTTTCGTGTTTGGTAATTGCAATCATTGTTTTTGTTGTGGCCATCCATTTACAATGCTTGGTGTCAGTCTATTTATCTCTTGTAAAAATAAAATACTGTGTGTGTGTGTGTGTGTGTGTGTGTGTGTGTGTGAAAAACAAAACAAAAAAAACAAAGTAATAAAATATTAAAAAAAAAAAAACCAACAGAATACTCTACCCAGCAAGGCTCTCGTTCGGATTTGACAGAGAAATCAAAAAGGTTTACAGACAAGCAAAAGTTAAGGGAATTCAGCATCACCAAACCAGCTTTTACAACAAATGATAAAGGGACTTCTCTAGGTGAAAAAGAAAAGCCCAAAACTAAAAACAAGAAAATTATGAATGGGTAAAGCTCACTGGTAAAGGCAAACATACAGTAAAGTTAGGAAATCATTCACACACAAATATCAAAACCATCAACTGTGAGGAGAGGAGAAATGCAGGACATTGGAAATGTATTTGAGATTAAGAGACCAGCAACTCAAAACTATCAAAACTATCTTGTTTATATATATATGTACTGCTATATCAAAACCTCATGGATGGTAACTGCAAACCAAAAATCCACAACAGAAACTCACATGCTTCCTGATTTCAAACTATATTATAGTAATCAAAACAGTATGGTATCGGCACAAAGACAGACACATAGATGAGTGGACTAGAACAGAGAGCCCAGAAATAAACCCACACATATATGATCAATTAATTTATGACAAAGGAGCCAGGACTATACAATAGGGAAAGAAGAGTCTCATCAATAAATGGTGTTGGAAAAACTGGACAGCTACACGCCAAAGAATCAAACCAGTTCATCTGTACCATTTTTCTACAGATGAACAACTCTGCAAGGCAGAAATAAAGACACAGATGTAGAGAACAAACGTATGGACACCAAGGGGGGAAAGCAGTGGGTGGTGGTGGGATGAATTGGGAGATTGGGATTGACATATATACACTAATATGTATAAAATAGGTAACTAATAAGAACCTGCTGTATAAAAAATAAAATAAAATTCACACACAGAAAAGAAGGAAACCGAACCACTATCTCACACAATACACAAAAATCAACTCATAAAGGATTAAGTCTTAAATATAAGACCTGAAACCTAGGGGCTTCCCTCGTGGCTCAGTGGTTAAGAATCTGACTGCCAATGCAGGGGACACGGGTTCGAGCCCTGGTCCGGGAAGATCCCACATGCTGCAGAGCAACTAAGCCCATGCGCCACAACTACTAAGCCTGCGCTCTAGAGCCCGCGGGCCACAACTACTGAAGCCCCTGCGCCTAGAGCCCATGCTCCGCAACGAGAAGCCATCGCAGTGAGAAGCCCACGCACCCCACTTGGTGCAACTAGAGGAAAGCCCACATGCAGCAACGAAGACCCAAAAGCAGCCAATAAATAAACAAATAATAAATTCTTTAAAAAAAGACCTGAAACCTAAAACTCCTAAAAAAAAATAGATGGTAAGCTCCTTGACATGGGTGTTGACAATGATTTTTTGGATTTGACCAAAAGCAAAAGCAACAAAAGCAAAATAAACAAGTGGAACTACATGAAAAAATCTTCTGTACAGCAAAGGAAGCCATCAACAAAATAAAAAGGCAACCCATGAAATGGGAGAAAGTATTTGTAAATCATTTATCTGATAAATGGTTACTATCTAAAATATTTTTAAAAACTCAAGCAACTCAATAGGAAAAAAAAAAAGAAACAATCTAATTATAAAATGGGCAGAGGCTCTGAATGGACCTTTCCCCAAAGACATTCAAATGGCCAACAAGTACATGAAAAGGGGCTCAACATCACTAATCTTCAGGGAAATGCAAACCAAAACCACAATTAGCTATCACCTCACACCTGTTAGAATGGCTATCCTCAAAAAGACAATAGATAACAAGTGTTGGTTAGGATGTAGAGAAAAGGGAACCCTTGTGCACTGTTGGTGGGGATTCCAATCACTATGGAAAATACGGAGGTTCCTCAAAAAATTAAAAATAGAACTACCAGGGACTTCCCGGCGGTCTAGTGATTTAAGACTTCACCTTCCAATGCAGGGGGTGCAGGTTCAATCCCTGGTCAGGGAGCTAAGATCCCACAGGCCTTGTGGACAAAAAAACCAAAACATAAAACAGAAGCAATATTGTAACAATTCAATAAAGACTTTAAAAATGGTCCACATCAAAAAAAACCTTTAAAAAAAATTCTAAAAAAACAGAACTACCGCATGATCTAGCAATTCCACTTTGTGATTCCACGAAATCACCACCTTGAAAAGATACTTGCACCGCCATGTTCACTGCAGCATTATTTACAATAGCCAAGACATGGAAACAACCTAAGTGTCAATCGATGGATGAATGTATAAATAAAACGTGATAACACACACACACACACTCTCACACTCACACATACATACAATGGAATGTTATTCAGCCATAAAAAAGAAGGAAATCCTGCCATTTGTGACAACATGGATGGATCCTGAGGGCATGATGTCCAGAGAAATAAGTCAGACAATGAAAGACAAATACACAATGATCTCACTTTTATGTGGAATCTAAAAACTCAACTCATAGCAAGAGAGTGTCATGGTGGCTGCCAGGGGCTGGGGGCTGAAGGAAATGGGAAGATCTGGGTCAAAGGGTACAAACTTTCAGTTATAAGGGCAATGAGTACTAGGAGTGTAAAGTACAGCTTGGTGACTATAGTTAACAATACTGTATTGTATACTTGAAAGTTGCTAAGACAGTAGACCTTAAAAGTTCTCATCACAAGAAAACTTGTGGTGATGGATGTCAACTAAACTTACTATGGTGATCATTTTGCAATATATACAAATGTCAAACCATTATGTTGTACACCTAAAACTAATACAGTGTTTATCTCAATTAAAAAAAATAGATCATCCTCCAAAACATAAGCGTGATGCTGACAAAATGGGTATTTCTTGAGTCTTCTTCAAAGAAAAAAGTGTAGCTTCAGGTAATGGCTGTGAGCAACGTATTTTGTAAGCTGCCTGGCCAAGGTACTGGTGATTTTGGTGGAGCGGGGGGGTAGTAAGACTTTGTCAGTGTTCATCATGTTGAGTAAGTATAAGTGAGAAGGTATCTGAGTTTGGGTCACCTGACTACTTATACAGAAATATCTATGACACAAAGACAACAAAGTAGGCTTTGGAAGTAAGGGTAAGTCCAAATCTGTTTTAAAATGAATTTTTTTCCCCTTGTGCCAAAAGGGAAAGAAGGCTTTCACCCACTCCCTTTTCTGAGAACATTTCCTTGAGCAAACTAGTAATTGTAAATCCTTTGTCTGTCCCTTTGATATAAATATACATCTTTTAAAAAGCTAAGTAAGCCTCTTGCCGGTTTAAAACCCAAGAAAATCTTTCTTAGCGTCTTTGGTGTCATCTGAAGTGTAAACATCAAGGAAGATGGAGTCCCCATCTCCTTGTCTCTGGGTGAGTCAGAGCTCGGTTCTTGGCTCTGTGTTGTAACTATGCGGTTATCATAGATACTGAGAAATCTTATTTTTCTTCTACATAACGGCTATTAGCTAACACAAATACCACCCCAACTACCTGTGAATTTAGAATGAACTACGTGTAGCAAATGGTTCTGTCAAGTCCTCTTAAGGACAAATTACTCTTTATCTTGAGGGCATGTACTTAATATGAAATAGGTTATAGGTTATATCTGGCTGGATACATAAAGGGGTGAGAATTCTGTCTTTGCAATCCCATTAGCAGATTGCCTGTGATGGGCGTAGCAATCTGGTTTAATGCTTATTCTCTAATAAAGCTATTTAGTTCTTTCCTACATTTGTAGAGAGGAATTTCTTGGTCGGCAGGAGATTTTATTTTTAATTATTTCTGTAACAGCTTCCATGACCTGAAATACCCCCCAGAACATTCAACAAGTTGTTAGAATCCTGAATGCATCAATCAATTTTTGGACCGAAACCTAACCATGCACTTGTCCGCCAGGAGGGTGTCCTCCATGCAGACAACTGTTCTAATTTGATATACATAGCTATATCTGTATCTCCAGGATCTCTCGCATACCACGGCGACTTCAAAGTACCTCCCCTCAGAACTGCCCCTCTGGCGTCCCTTCTTCCAGGCTACCTGCACGCAGAATTTCATCTATCGCCCCAGAATCCCCCTGGTAACACAAAGGCCGGGAGCAAGCTTTAACGTTGAGAGGCAATCAACACGCTTTTGAGAAACAGTCCTCCGCTGTGACGCCAGACTCAGACAAGAAAGTCTGGGCAATTTTTCATCCCGGAATTTTGAACAAAGAAATGGAGGCGGGGAACCAGCTCTGAACCTTACACTCACCCAATCAAGTGGAAGACCCGTCTTTTGCACCTGGGCTTCCCGACTTTGCCCTTCTCATCAGCCTCCCTCCCTGGCTGGGCTCCTTATTTACTCCCAGCACTGGAAAGCCACGAGCACCTGTGGCGTCTTCAACCCCCACTCTGGGAAAGCCACAGTCCCAGTCCCCGCCCACCTGCTAGGCACCCCGTGGCCTCACCTGCAGAGCGCGAGGGGCGCAGCCGTAGCCCGGGGACGCCTCGCCGCCGGCCCCGCGTCAGCCTGTAGAAGCAGTAGCAGGCGCCGGCCGCTAGGACCAGGCCCGCCGCCACCCAGCCCACATCCCGGGCGCCGCCCATGCTGCCGCTGGGGCCACGCGCAGCGCTGGGCCTGCCGCAGGACAGTCCGAAGCCAGAGGGTGCTGCCGGCGTCCGGGTTCTAGCCGACGGAGAAAGGAAATGGGCGACTGAGCTCCGCCTCTCGGAAACCGCCCTGTCGGCCCGGACGCGTCCCGGCGTCTTCCTCGAGTCTGGGCGGGGCGCGGGTGAAAGAGAGCGAGACTGGGTGAAGAGCTGCAAGGACTGAACGCCCCAACAGCACACACCAGGGACCACCCCCGGGCCGGCCCGAGGTTCACCTCCCTCCCGGCAGTCCTCGGCACCAGGGTGGGCGCTCGGGGCAACGCAGCGCCTAGCCCCTCCCCCCCACGCAGCGTGGTTGCCGGGGCAACGCTGAGACGCGCTAGCCCCACGCCAGGCGCGGCTCCTGCTGCGCGGGGCGTGAAGAGCAGGCTGGAAGCGCAGAGTTTCAGCAGGGCCTCTGGTCATGGCCTCGCTGCGCCTTGCCAACCCCAGGCTGAGGAACTACTTCAAGGAGAAATACATTCCTCAGGTCTGCGAGGTACTGGAGCCAAGTGGCGCCGGAGTTAGAAGAGAAAGGAATTGGAAGAGATTTCCCAGAGGAGGGACTGGGGTTTGGTGGAGAGAGGGAGTGGAGGTTCAGAGGAGCGAAAAGGAAACGATGAAGTCACATTTGGGCAGGTCGGCGGTCTGGGCTGAACATACCGATCAGAGTTGAAGACAGAGGGGTGACAGTGGCTGAAAGGGGGGAATGGGTGACATCTCCCAGAGAGAAGGAACAAAGGGCCTCGGGACAGAAACCCCAAACTCCAACTTTTAAGTTTTGGACAAGAGGAGCCTGAAGACTAGAGGAGTGAGAATGAAGTGCTGTGGAGACAGAGAAGGAAAAGCAGGAGAGTGTGGCTTTATGAAGAGAGTGGGCAATAGTGTCACCTAAGATAAGGACCTGAAAAGGTGTAGTGGATTTGACCCAAGGTGAGTTTGGGTTTTCAGTAGAGCGATGAAGGCTCTATGAAAATAGATTTAAGTTGGCTGAGGAGTGGAAGCTGAGACCTTTAGGTGGAAGGTAGTTAGCCCTTTGTGAAGGGAAGGACCGCACAACCAGGACTTAAACGCGGGAGGAAGGACTGTCCTCACCCACCCGCCTTGTAACAGGAGGGAAGGAGGACAAGAGGTGGATAGGTTTTGTAGGTTTGGGGATAGGAAGTCAAGAACGTTCTCTTCTGGTGACTTCCATTTTCTCTGCTAATATTAGGTGAAATATTTGCCAAGAATGAGTATGTTTGGGTGGGGATGGAGGGTGCAGAAGAGGTTTTGAGTAGTTAAGTTATGCGGAGAAGGAGGGAGAGTTAGAAGTCTAGGGAAGGAAAGAGAAGGAGAGCCAGGCAGTGTTGAGAGCCCAGCTTGGGGTAGTAACTCTCCTACACAGGTGGGAGGGCAATTCAGTATAGCTCCTCCTTTTTGGATGGTAATTTAGAAATATGTATTAAAATGTTAAATATGAATACCCTTTGACCAAGCATTTCCACTTCTGAGGATCCACTTTAGAGACATATTTGCACATGTAACCAGAAGGATGTACAAGTATTTTCATTATAACATTGTTCATAGTGAAAATGGTTATTACCTAAGTGTAAGTAAGGGAATGGGATATTATGTAGAATAAAATATACCTGTACCTTTTGAGAAGAAGGGCTCTCCGTGACATATTAAATTTTAAAAAGAAAAAAATGCAAATTGCTTAACAAAGTGTGTACTACAATCTAGCTACCTATCTGATTTCATATATGTATGTATACGTGTATATATGTATGTTTATATGTATATATATGTACATGCATATATATATCTATATTTAAGACAATAATACATGCATAGAACATATGGCAAACTTAACAGCAATGTTTTGGGGAATGGTTTTAGGAGAGAACTCTCATCTTTTACTCCATATACATCTGTATTGTTTTAATTTTTTTATGATGAGTTTCATTCATGTTCATGTTTACTGTACAATTATATTTGAAAATGTGTAGAGAGCATGGTACTCATCTTCCCAGTTATATGATTTTCTCAAGCAGCACTCAGTAAATCAGATGCAGGTACACAAATAAGAGTTGACTTCATCCAGGATAGGAGTTTGCCAGACATATATAATGGAAGGGCAATGGTGAGGGAGCTAAGCTTTTGAGAGTGCCTGAAGTGATGGGCAAGGACTCTAAGGACTGGGTGGGAAATGAGAACAAGACATAATACTGATATGTGGGTAGAAAGTAGAAGTTTGTAAGAAGGGAATGAAGAGGGGTAGAGGGAGTAATTGAGTGAGGGAGCTGGAAAATAGGAGATGGGGGTCAGAAAGTGGAATGTTTGTATAGTTCTCTGTCAGTATCTTCATCTTTTTGTTTTATTAGACCTTTTTCTTGGTCAGATATATTAACACATGACTTCCGGGCTTCCCTGGTGGCGCAGTGGTTGAGAATCTGCCTGCCAATGCAGGGAACACGGGTTCGAGCCCTGATCTGGGAAGATCCCACATGCCGTGGAGCAACTGGACCTGTGAGCCACAACTACTGAGCCTGCGCGTCTGGAGCCTGTGCTCCGCAAGAAGAGAGGCCGCGATAGTGAGAGGCCCGTGCACCGCGATGAAGAGTGGCCCCCGCTTGCCACAACTAGAGAAAGCCCTCGCACAGAAACAAAGAACCAACACAGCCATAAATAAATAAAAATAACACATGACTTCATAGTGCAAAATTCCAAACTTATAAAAAGGAAATGGACTTAGTTTCCAAGGGGAGAACCTGAAAAATCTGTGGTTCATCAATTTTCCCTCTTTGAAACCATTTTTGTACTATCATATCAATACAAGTAGGCCTGGAGGGGTGAAAGTATCCTGGGGAGAAAGAGCCTCCTCAAAGGACCTAATACAGTTGTCCCTCAGTATCCTCAGGGTTGGTTCCAGGACCTGCCATGGATACTAAAATCTGTGCATGCTCAAGGACCTTGCATAAAATGGCATAGTATTTGCATACATACATCCCACTGTATAAATCACCTCTAAATAAATCATCTCTAGATCACTTATAGCACCTAATCCAATGTAAATGCTATGTAAATAGTTGCCTGCACACAGTGAAGTCTTTTGCTTTTTGAAACAATGGAATTTTTTCCCAAACATTTTGGATCCACATTTGGTTGAATCCATGAATGAAGAACCTGCAGATACAGAGGGCTATTTAAGATTCAGGATAAAGCCATTCTGAGTGATGACTCAGTCCAAGTTGGCCATGGAGCAGGTAGCACAACTGGACTCAAGTTGAGGGTCAGGGAACATCAGGGAAGTAGTAACCTCTCCTTGCCTTGCTCTCCACTTGCCATAACACTACATGGCTGCAAGAGGCATCCCTGGTTCCTCCTCTGGATGAGAGCACCTCTTCCTCACCAGCCTACCATACTGTTTTGCCCCTAGAGAAAAGAGGCCCTTAGAAGTGCTCCCCATTGCCTAAGACGGTATTCTTCCGAGGAGTCCTTCACTCACCTCTGCTACCACGTTACCAGCAGGTGCAAGAGAGCCTCACACACCCACCTTAACCTGGTTACCTGCTTCCCCTAAGAGACTATCAGGCTGAATCCCATTGTGTCTCATATCCCTGTACATCTATTCGCCTGACCCAATTTTCCATGCCTAGCACTCTTCTAAAACCCATCTTCTGCAAGTTTTGGAATACATCATCTTTCATCACAGATTTCTATGTATATTTAACCTCTTCTGAACTCCACCTACCTGTCCTGAATAAAACCTGGCTGTCTACTTAGGATATCATTTCCCTGCCAACTTTTGAATAGAGGCTGATTTTTTTTTTTTCCAATCCTGCTTGATTCACTGGGCTTACTGAATCTGTTGATTGATATTTTTCATCTGTTTTAGAAAATTCTTGGTCATTTTCAAATTCTGCTTCTACCTAATTCTCTCTTCTCCCTCTGGGACTCCGATCATAAATATGTTAGCTTTTTTTTTTTTTTAACTTAGTCCTACATGCCTATGCCTCTTTGGCTCTCTTCTGTTTTTTCCCCATTCTCTTTTCTGTGCTTAAGTTTGGATATTTTTCATTGATTGTCTTCACGTTTACAGATTCTGTTTTATGCTGAGTCCTGTCTACTGTTAAATACATCAAATGAATCAAATGAGTTCTTAATTTCAGATGGTATATTTTTCAGTTCTAGAATGTCCATTTGATTTTTTATACATTCCAATTAATATTCTGCATCTTTTCATCCATTTTGTCTATCATATCCTGTTTTCTTTAACATGTTAGTTATTATTAATTTAAAACCATTGTCTGTTAATATGAATAACTTTGAATTAAATTATTAGAATAGAATAAACGTTCTTTACTCAACTTACTGGTGTGATTTCTGTCTCCTGGCTGGACGCTGACTGATACAGAAGGCTTAAGTGGAACGCTACACGGGGGACTTTCTGGGGAGTTGGAAAATGACTGAGGTGTAGGTGTACCCATTGTCAGAATTATACAGCTAGGATTTGTGTTGAATTCATGTAAACTTTACCTAAAAAAATTATAATTGAGAACAGGTGGAAAAATGGGTGAATATATAGATAATACAAAGATCACAGAATGGTGATAATTGTTGAAACTGGGTGATGGGCACATAGGGGTTCATTATACTATTGTTTACTTTATATACGTTTGAAGTTTTCCATAATAAAAAAATAAATGATAGTCATGGCTGCTCATAACGTATGTAGCTAGGGATGGATGAAATGACAGGCTTGATTTGGCTGTGCAGTCATTTTCTGTTAGCTTGCTGTATCAATTATTCATTTCTGTGTAACACAACTGCAAAACTTCATGGCCTAAAACAACATGACTCACTTAGTTTGCTCAAAAATCTGAAATTCTTGCAAGGTTTTTTAGGGAGAGCTTGTCTCTGCTCCATGTGGTACCATCCAGGGTGGATCAGCAGAGGGTTAAAGATCCACTTTTAAGATGGTTCACTCACATGCCTGGCAAGTTGGTGTCAGATGTTGGCTGGGAGTTCAGTTAGGTCTGTGAACCAGGAGGCTTGGTTCCTCCATATGGGCCTCTCCATGGGCTGCTTGGACTTCCTCACAGTATGGTGGCTGAGTTCTAAGTGCAGGTGTCCCCAGAGAGAACTGGGTAGAAGTTTATCACCATTTATGACCTAGGCTTGGAAGTCAACATAACATTATTTTCACCTATATTCAAGAGGAGGGAACATATACCCCACTTCTTGATGGGAAGTGTATCAAAGTCACATTGCAAAAAGAGCTCATGGGATGGGATATATTGTTACGGCCATTTAAGGAAATACAATCAGCTATATACCTGGCTTGTTCATTCAAGGGGAATCTGGGATCAAGTTGGATCTCAAAGTATTATCTGAACAAATAAGATGTGGATTACAACACTATCACCCAGTAAGTGGGTCTCAATTCTTCTATAAATATCCCTTCTTTCTTTTCTATGTTCCCCAGGAGCAGATGTATACTGGACATTAACAAGTTGCCTACACAACATCTACTTCCCTCTTCCTAATATTTCTTACACTCTCATTCCATAAACTACCTCTTCCCCATATAGCCCATATGCTTCAGGGAAACTGACTATCCCTAACTCTGGGGTTGGACCCTGATTGGCTTATGACAACCAGCGCATTCAAGTGCCCTGGCCACAATGTTTGTGACTATGACGGGTGGTGGTGAGGATCATGGGAGAGGACAAGATGTGACCTAAACCAGTTTAGATCAGGTTGCTTGGTTGGAATGCTGGGACAGAGATATAGCATCTCTGGATGTTTGTGGGGAAGCATGTAGGCCTGGGAGCCATTGCCAATTCTCCTGTGTCCACAAGGAAAGATGGTTTTAGGGTAAGCGGATTCTGAGGAAGGTAGAGTCGGGAAATGGAAAGAAATCAGGCCTCTAGTGACATCAGTTAGTCACTGGGTTAAATTCATCCAAAGCATGATCTACCTTTAGAATTTCTAGTGTAGGAGCCAATAAATTCCATGTTTAGTTGAGGTTTATTACTTGAACCCTAAAGTGTGTGAAGCAATACAAGGGGATCATCTATTATTACGAGATTGCCTAGGTTTGATTCTTGGCTTTGCCAATTACTAATTGTGTGACTTTGAGCAAGTTTCTAAATCTCTCTGCCTCAGTTTTCTGTGTAGTGAGATTCCAGATGGATGAGAGACAGGCCTTTAGTTTCTAGAGCGGAAGAAAGCAATTGTGAATGGGAAGAACGGGAAAAGAAAATCACAAAATGTGTCCTGAGGCAAATCAGGTTCTGGAAAGAATACATGGGAAAGGTGAGGATCTGGAAATGGAGTCCTTTATACTATTCACTCTCACATATCCCTTGGAAAGCCTTTGTGGGCTTCTAGAGGTTTGCACACCAGCTTAAAATCTGCTGGATTTTATGTTCAATTCAAGTTAGGTTTTTTTTTTTTTAACAACAGATTAGGCTCTGGACACCAGCCAGCCTTTTTTTCTTGGAGGGGATGGCAAGAGTGGTCAGCTAAGAAGGGTACATTTGACCACTTCGTCAGCAAGCATTTGCCGGGCATCTACCATGTGCTAGTAGAAAACAGCTTCAACCATTTGCAGCTATGACTCTGAAGCTGTCTCTAGCTCAAACTTCCTCCTGAGTGCTCTGTGCGTTATCCCTTTGGCTGTCCGACAGACACGTTAAAGAAGTGAAAAGAAGTAGGCGAAGTTAATTTTAACAATAGATTTTCTACAAACCAATCTATCCAGGCTATAATCATTTCAACATGGATTCAATATAAAATCATATTAAGTCTTCAAAATTGAGTGTGTATTTTACACTTGCAGCACATCTCAGTTTGGACTAGCCACATTTGAAGTGCTCAATAGCCACATGAAATTAGTAGCTGCCATATTAGTGCAGGTCTGGAATGCATTAACATATTTAATAAGCCAGAGAAAATTACCTTTGACCCAGATATGATCATTGTGTCTTTGAGAAGGTTGTTGTTTTCACAGGCACCAAGCTTCTGGAACTTCAGGAAGAGTCTGAGTGGCACAGGGAGGGTGGAGCGGCTGTCTAGTCAGGTTGGTCACCTGCAATCAGTGTCACACATGGGACAGTTGTTCTCACATGCACCGAAATAAATTGATACCTATTTTCAAATCTTCAGGAATCACAGTGATTAGTTTCATATTGCGAAAAATGCACAAAGTGATATGAACATGCTATAGACTGGACGTTTATGTCTCCCCAAAATTCATATGTTAAAACCCAATCTCCAATGTGATGGTATTAGGAGGTGGGGCCTTTGGGAGGTGATTAGGTCATGAGGGTGGAGCCATCATAGACAGGGTTAGAATACTTATAATGAAGACTCCAGAGAGCTCCATTGCTCCTTTCATCATGTAAGGGCACGGTCAGAAGATGGCCATCTATGAACCAGGAAGTGGTGCTCACCAGACACAGAATCTTCCTGCACTTTGATCTTGGACTTCCCAGTCTCTAGAACTGTGAGAAATAAGTTTCTGTTGTTTATTAGTCCCCCAGTCTATGGTGTTCTGTGATAGGAGTCCAAATGGACCAAGACAGAGAGTAAGTCATGGACTAACTGCTGCCATGGCTTGTCTCAAACCACAAAACCCTTTAAACCCTTAGCTGAGAAAGACTCCAGGGGGAGACTTCGGGAGACGTGAGTAGAGATTCAACAAGTGGCCCTGCTATCTTTCTGAATTTTACCATCCCTTTGAGATTCTCTCTTTGGTTACTGTTATATCTTGCATCCTTATCTAAATAAAGCCTGTCCCCAAAAATGACATATCAAATGTATAGAAAATCATAGATGGCTAGTATCTTGGTTGGCTTGGACTGCTATAATAAAATACCATAGACTGGGTGGCTTAAATAACAAAAATTTATTTTCTCAGTTCTGGAGGCTGCAAGTCTAAGATCAGGGTGCCAGCATGGCTGAGTGCTGTTGATGGCTCCCTTCCTAGCTTGCAGATGGCTGCCTTCTCACTGTGTCCTCACTTGGCAGAGAAAGAAAGAGAGCAAGCTGTCTGGTGTCTCTTTATATGAGGGTGCTAATCCCATCGTGAGGATCCTACCCTCATGACCTCATCTAAACATAATTATCTCCCAAAGGCCCCATCTCCAAATACCATCACATTGGGGAATAGAGTTTCAAAATATGAATTTTTTAAAAATAAATTTATTTAGTTATTTTTGGCTGCATTTGGTCGTCGTTGCTGCATGCGGGCTTTCTCTAGTTGCAGCGAACGGGGGCTACTCTTTGTTGCAGGGCGTGGGCTTCTCATTGCAGTGGCTTCTCTTGTTGTGGAGCATGGGCTCTAGGCGTGCGGGCTTCAGTAGTTGTGGCTCATGGGCTAAGTAGTTGTGGCTCACGGGCTCTAGAGCACAGGCTCAGTAGTAGTGGCGCACAGGCTCAGTTGCTCCATGGCATGTGGGATCTTCCCAGACCAGGGCTTGAACCCGTGTCCCCTGCACTGGCAGGTGGATTCTTAACCACTGAGCCACGAGGGAAGCCCCTCAATATATGAATTTTGCAGGGACACGGTTCAGTCTATAGCAGCTAGTAAATGTAAGAAAACTAATTTAACTGCACTGAAAAAATGAAATGTAGATGAAAATGAATTATTTTCATCAAATCAACAAATATAAAAATGTTTTAATTCTCAGTGTTGGCAAGGTGAATGGGACACTCCCATTGGCTATCAATGAAAGTATAAACTGATAATATCTTTTTAGAAAAGCAATTTTGAGAAATGTATGAAGATCTTCAAAATACACATTTTGATTCTATTTCTAAGGAAATAGAGGTGAAGATATGTACATTTCATCATTAGTAGTGATAATATGTATATCATATAATTTTTAATAAAGGGAAAAAGTTAAAAACACCTAAATGTCCAGCCATTTATAAATTGTAAACATTTATGGTATAATTTTATGCAATAGGTTATCAACCAACCTCAATACATGATGTTTTGAAGAATTTTTGGTGGCATGGAAAAATGTTCGCAATGTAATAACTAGCCAGGAATAAAAAAAGGTATATGTAGGTACTTCCCTGGTGGCACAGTGGTTAAGAATCCTCCTGCCAAAGCAGGGGACACGGGTTCGAACGCTCGTCCAGGAAGATCCTACATGCCGTGGAGCAACTAAGCCCGTGTGCCACAACTACTGAGCCTGCGCTCTAGAGCCCACGAGCCACAACTACTGAGCCCGCATGCCGCAGCTACTGAAGCTGGCGTGCCTAGAGCCCATGCTCTACAACAAAGAGAAGCCACTGTAATGAGAAGCCCATGCACTGCGATGAAGAGTAGCCCCCGCTCACCACAACTAGAGAAAGCCCGCACGCAGCAGCGAAGACCCAACGCAGCCAAAAATAAAATAAATAAATTTATTTAAAAAAAAAACTGTAGTATGATCCTAATTTTAATTTTGTAAAAATATATGTGTTGAGGAAAGACTGAAATTAAAATTTTTATTAGAGGCTATTTCTGGTTGTCAGGATGATGGTTGCTTTTTATTTTCTTTGTATTTTTTTTCAACTTTCCAAATTACATAGAACATATATATTTTTATAAACAGAAAAAGTTCATATATTTAAACAAAATAATGAAAACAGGCTTACGTGTAGGGAAAAGTGCCTCCTCTTTTGCTTTCCCATACTATTATCAAGTGAAATTTATTGATGGAGAATTAGAAAAAAAACATACAAAGAAAGCATAGGAAGCATAAAAACACTCATTGCTGGCAAGTGCTGGTTTCTCATCCTAGGAAACCAGCTGGCTGGCCAGTTTGCAGGCCTGTGTCTGGTCTCCCTGGGACGAGAGCCCTTTTCCTCTGGCTGCTGTGCCAGCTGAGGTCTCCTGGACACCCTCTTTCCTAGATGGGTCAGCCTCTTTTCCTGCTTACGATGGCACTTTCATAAAATCTTCTCACTCTGCTTTCACGTAGGCCTGTGTGTGACTAATTGCATACTGATAGATTTCCAAAGTTTTTTTTTCTTTTTTAGCAGAATCCCAGGGTTCTAAGGACGCCTATGGGGGATGCTCTAGAGGTTAAGAAAGGATCTAGATTATATTTGGGGATTCCCATGAGTTTGGGGTTTTTTTTAAGATTTTTTTTTCTGATTTAAAAAACAAAATTTGAAACCACTGTGATCAATCACAGGAAATAATCTCTTCCTTCATGGTTCATGTCCTCCATGTTGCAGCAAGTGAGTGGACCTCATAGACCATCAGCACCTAGCACAGTGTCATGCAACCCAGGTGTATTATTTATACACCAGATATAAACATAGAGACATTTTTTTTAGACCTTGGAGTCAAGTATTGTTTTAAACTTTAATTTTAGATTTGAAAAAAAAAAGTGAACTAAATGATCAAAGACTTGGGAATTTGGGCAATAAAATATTTACTTTCTATATATTATTCTAAGATTTGGCAAAAGTATATTTCAGAAATTCAAAGTTTTTAAAAAAACTATCTACATGTAGACACTGAGAGCCTGCGCCTCGATACAGTTGTGGGGAAACTGAATATTGCCTTCTAATTTTTCACTCTCATTATATTCATTGTTTCTTTCTCTGAGAACTCTGAAATACTCATCCCACCACTGTTGGAATCTCCTTCCTTTGAGATATTCCTTCCAAAATACACTTGTATTTTAAAAGCTTTCACTAAGCTAGGAGTCCATACAATGAAGCCCTATTGGTAGAATATCAAACAGTAGGTTATCAGAAGTATTTAGAAATCTGTTTCTCTCTCAATTTTCTACATACTAGGCAGAAGCCAGCACCCCGTCTACAAACAAGGCCTGCCCCATAGGGACCAAATATGGGCAAGATATTAAGGGTATAATGTCTACAAAACTCTTTAGTCCCTACATATAAAGATTGCATCTGCGAGTGAGAAAGTGTTAGCTCAGGTTTCGGTTTAACAACTAGGAAAGATTAAAGGAGTTTGCAAAACTAGATCTGCCCAGCAGAGGGCATGTTTAAGTTACAAACCATGATCTTTATGCAAAGTTTTCTATTTTTAGAAATTAATAAATAAATACATGTTTTAAAAAATTCTTATGCAGTTTTTATGCTTTGTGTTTCTTTCATGATTAATTTTCCAATCTGTATTTAAAAAAACGTATTTATTTCTAAATCACATAGACTCTACTATCAGTTTTTTTAGAGACTAATAGCTGCAAATACTTGCCAGAGATGCAAGAATCAGGAATTACTAAATATATGAGCAAGAGACCACAAGGAACTGGTCACACTAACTCATTTTGCTGGACCCTGGGACTAGAAGGTTGTGGCTTCCCCTGAGGGCAGTTATGTTTGCTGTGTTCCCTTAGCCCAGTCAGCCAGTTCATAGATGCAGTTCCAGAGGAAAACCCATGGTACACTTAAACAACCCAAAGGCATATGACAACCCAAAGGCTTATTATTTCTTCAGTAACAATTCACCTACTCATCTAGGGATTACATGGCTGGTGACCACCTCCCTGTTGGGCCAGGCACAATCCCACAGGTATTAGGATCCTGCTTTTACTGTCTTGCTCTCACCTCACAGAGACCTTGTCTCCTCTCCTGTCCAGTCTGCCTTAAAACCCCTCAAGTTCTGGCCTTGGGGGCATCTTCCTGTCCCTGGGGTCCCTCCTTAATGGCTAAATCCAGTTGATCCCTTTCGATAATCTTCAATATGTTTTTAGTTATAGAGTTTCTAAAATAAAAATTTGGCACCCTCTATTTAAATGTTGACAAGACACAGAACCCCCTTTATTTACAAATTTTTAACTTACTAACTTCCATAGAAAAACATTAAGACACTCCTAGAACTACAGCATGCCAACACCATCTCTACTACAGATGGGGATGGTGAGCATTTCTGAGATGGCACTTTGGACTTATTTTGGGGGTTGGAGGGTAGGGAGGTTGAAGGGACTTTGGACAATGTTTAGAAACTTAAGCCTCTTCCTAAGTAAAGGGGTTTCTGTAACTATTTGGTGCTGACATTGCAATTTTAAAAGCAATCTCATCTGGAAAAAAAACAAGGTGTAAACTATATGTTGATTACCGTCTACTTGAAAGAAGAATGTGTTTGGGGGTTGGCGTATGAATAAAATATTTTGGAAGAGATAATGTGAAAAAAAACCTCTCAAGTTCTGGAGAAAGATACACATGCACACAATTTTGTTTCAGTGCATGGTATGGGCCAGGGGGGAGTCCTAGGTTTGTAGTTTAAAAACATGCTGGCTCTGTGAATCACTTGGCCCTTCTCTGCCTCATCTGTGAAATCCAGAAGCAAGAATATACCCTCTAAAAGTCAAGGTCAACCCTAGAGGGATCTTGGAAACACACTGAGCTGCGACTCTCTGTTGTATGGCCATCTGTGACCTTGGCCATGTGATTGATCTTGAAGGGGTTTGATCATGAGTGACCTATCGTGTCTAGAGGAGGATCCAGTCCTGGGTCCCGGTATGGAATTCTGACGTCGTCACAGAGTGACCCTGCCTGCTTCTCTTTTACATTTATCCTCCATTCCAGCCAAACTGGTCTGTGCCCCTGAGGCTTTGTTCTTGCCAAGAGGAAGACCCTTGCCCTCTCCTTACCAGTTGAAAGTTTTTCCAACTGCTGAGGACCCCACAAGCATTTGGTAATCACTTTTATCTCTGCCCTCATGAAGCAATTATCTTCTATATTGCTATTTAGGCCCTTAGCATTTTTCCTATGTTTATCTGAGTATCTAAAAAGATAAACAAGACTTGCTCTCTCAAGTGTCTTATATCTACCCATAGTTCTAATATACAGTTCCTACCTTGCTATTTATATTTAAACTATTGTTCTATCAACTTCTCTCTCCTAACCATTTCTCTCTCCTAACCAAGACCAAATGCATTGGTCTTAATCTCTTCCAATAGACTTGGTATAAAGTCTCTCTTTCTCTGTCATTACACTGGCCTTTGAATGGTACAAGGGAATATTTTAAAATTTATTTTCTCTTTGTCCAAGTCTTTTCCTGTAATGGAAGTGATAATTAGCAGTGGAATGGTTTAAAAAATGATGATGGCTTGTTATCATTATTATCTATTGAGTACTTATTTTGTGCTAGAAAACAATTCAAAGTACTTTACATATATTAATTCATTTAAGTATCATGATAGCCCTATGATATATATACCTTTATTATCCCATGTATGGTTAAGGAAACAGAAGCACAAGAGAAGTAGCTTGTCAGAGGTTACATACCAGAAAATTACAGATCCAGGAGTTAAACCCAGAGGACTCCATTCACTGCATTATCTTGCTTCTTGTAAGATGGGTAGTACTGAAAAGGAGCAGAAACAACCGTCTTGGATAAACCCTTCTTTGTCCTCAGTACCCAGACATTTTTCAGAATATTTGAGAAATATTCTGGACTGAGATTAGGGAGGCAGAGGCAAAGAAAGCGGAGGATTGCACAATTGTTTTGTGAATTTACAAGACTGAGAAAGCCAAGTAAGTCATGGTCTTTTTTTTTGTCCTTGACCATGTAAGTTTTTACTAAGAAGGCTAGCAATAATAAAGCCCTACTCATCGTTTTTTGAGAGTCAAACATTCGTTTTGCAGGCATGTTTGCATATTTTGTCTCTCCTTATAAAGACCAAGGTAATGGTTTTATAGCAGAAAAAAAAATCTATTGATTCACTAACTATGCTTTCATATTTGCATGGAGCTATGCACTGTTCACACATTAAGATGTGAAACCCCAGGATATTTTATTTTGCCCAGTGGGAAACTACGAACAGTGAGATTTGTTACGCAAAAAGTGAACATTTGAACTATGCTAGTTCCATATGACTTTATTAGCATTCCATAGACTTACCCTTTAACTTGATTTGATATCTGCGGGATAACTTTTCAGGAAAAGTAGTCTTCTGATCTGTGGAGCTTGGAAATATAAAGAAATAAGCAACCTCTCATATTCATTTATCAGATCCCAATTTTCTCAATAATTTACTTTAAAGCTGAATTCCAGTAAGGCTTCAGTGTGATAGGAATCAACTGGGGAGCCAATCAAAATGCAGGTTCCTAGACCTCACCCTCTGAGACCAATTCACTCCCCAGGTTATTCTGCTGCAGATGTCCTCTGGGTACCAGACTAGGATCAAGGGGAGAATGTGGAGTAGGGAGTAGAGAAACTCAGTACTCTAGTGATCGAGGCACAGAAGGGCTAGAAAGCAGATGGGCTTTTCATCAGGGCTATTTAGGGAGCTGTCTGAAGTCTAGCCTCCAGGGAATAGACAACTTCAGCCCTTAGGTAATAGAAGACTATTCAAACCCAGCTTGACAACTTTGGTGAGAACACTGATCTCCCGTATCACTATATTCTTTAGGTCCGGGGGAGAAGGAAATTAGTCTGCAGATGGCTGAGTGCTCACTGTAAGCAGCTGGGGTGGGGCTACATCGGAGGCAGAGCTGGGAAGGGAGAGACATCGAGGTCTTACCCTTTGGCCATAGCCCTAGGGGCTAGGTTCCCAGCCCGCAGGTTGCACACTAAGTGGGGCGGGGGGACATGGAGCTACAGCAAATGGGAAAATGTGTTGTGCAGGTTCAGTCAGGAGAATTATGTTCTTATGTGGAGGAACACTATGAGAACTGCTGAGAGTCTAAAACCCAGGACCCCCAGGCCTGGATCTGTTGACACTTGGCTCATGGAGGTAGGTGGGAAGAACTCTGCATGACTCAGAGGTGGAATTATTTTGTTCATGAGAGAGAGGAGTAGGAAAAAAGCCAGCAAGAGGAGGCCCTATGTGGAGGAAGGGCCAAAGAGAGAGTCTCACCTGCTATACACACATACACATCCCCACACCTGTACCAGGAGACCCACCAGTGAACCAAAGAGAAATGTCTAAGCACTCCAGGTGGTTTCTGTGGGATGTGTGCTGTAACTCTTTTTCTCTGTCTCAAATGGAGAGGTATTCAAAATATGACTCACCAATACATTTTTTTCTTTTTTGGTTTTTTTTTTTTTGCGGTACGCGGGCCTCTCCTGTTAACGGAGCACAGGCTCTGGATGCGCAGGCTCAGCGGCCATGGCTCACGGGCCCAGCCGCTCCGCGGCATGTGGGATCTTCCCAGACCGGGGCACGAACCCATGTCCCCTGCATCGGCAGGCGGACTCTCAACCACTGCGCCACCTGGGAAGCCCCACCAATACATTTTTAAAATTTACTTTATTTTATTTACTTATTTTTGGCTGCACTGGGTCTTCGTTGCTGTGTGCGGAACATATATATATATATATATATATATATATACACACATATATATACATATATACATATATATATATATATATATGGAGCGTCCTTTCCCTCCACCCATTAAAATCACTGATTCAATTTCCATTATATATATATAATGGAAAATAACTCAGCCATAAGAAAAGAATGAAATAATGCCATCTGCAGCAACATGATGGACCTAGAGATTATCTTACTAAGTGAAGTAAGCCAGAAAGAGAAAGACAAATACCATATGATATCACTTATATGTGGAATCTAAAATATGATACAAATGAACTTATTTACAAAACAGAAACAGACACAGAAAACAAACTTATGGTTACCAAAGGGAAAAGGAGGAGGGGGAAAAGATAAATTAGGAGTTTGGGATTAGCAGATACAAACTACTATATATAAAAAAGATAAACAACAAAGTCCTAATGTATAGCCCAGGGAATTATATTCAATATCCTATAATAAACCATAATGAAAAAGAATATATCTATATCTATATCTGAATCACTTTTCTGTACACCAGAAACTCACACAACATTGTAAATCAACTATACTTCAATAAAAAAGGAGTTCCTCATATTTAAAAATGGTAGAAACCATTGATCTAAGGTAATCACAACTATTTCTTCAATTGGACTGTCCCTTCCTGGACCAGGGATCTAACCCGTGACCCCTCACATAATGCAACAACTCGCCATTTACAATGGAATATTTTTAAGAGGAAAGGTAAACTGCATGTTGCTCTGGTTATTTGGTAACATTGAATAAACACAGAGGGATATCTATAAATCACATTTAGTTTAGAAACTGTCACATTATTTGACTTTGTCTGACAGAAAGTCTCTTGCTTAGTAAGAACATGCAAATCCAGAAACACTGATTCCATTTCATTTTCCCAGGCTCTGTTATGTGGTCTACTTGTTACATGTCCTGAGGATCCCCTGAGGTATTTAGAGAAAATGATCACTGCTGTAATGGAAAATGGTCTTAAAGTCTTCTCTGGTAAGTATTGTTTTGATTTATGGTAGGGAGATATTTTATTTTGAAGGTAAAACACTCCTTGTATGCTATCAAAAAAGGTCTTGCTGATGAATGTTTCCAATCTTAAGATTGTCAAAGAATCCCTCCATAGGCATATATATATATATATATATGTATATATATATATATATATACATATATATATATATATATATATAATCATCATGATTGTTTATTGAGCTAGGACATTTAGTTACCCCAAGTAGTTTTCAGTCTGTTATTATTTTTTTTATATAACTTTATTCATTTATGGCTGTGTTGGGTCTTCGTTGCTGCACGCGGGCTTTCTCTAGTTGCGGAGAGCGGTGGGTATTCTTCCTTGCGGTGCGCGGGTTTCTCATTGCGGTGGCTTCTCTTGTTGCTGAGCACAGGCTGTAGGCATGCGGGCTTCAGTAGTTGTGGCTCGCGGGCTCTACAGCGCAGGCTCAGTAGTTGTGGCGCATGGGCTTAGCTGCTCCGCGGCATGTGGGATCTTCCTGCACCAGGGATCTAACCCGTGACCCCTGCATTGGCAGGCGGATTCTTAACCACTGCGCCACCAGGGAAGTTCCCCTCCATAGGCTTTTAAGTCCCCCAAACTTCAATAGGAACAATTTCTCCTCTGGTTCTTAAGTTAGAAACATAGCACACTCTCATCAACAACATGTGCTCACAGGGCAGTTTATTTCAAGTTGAGGATGAGGACAGGATGAGGATGCTTCTTGGGGAGCACAGCAGAATCCTGAGGGGGAGTGATTTGAAAAAGCCCTCCAGGTGATTCTGACATGCCTCTCCCAAGGGGAAGTGTTTTTCCTTCCCTTCCCTTCCCCCCACCCATTAAAATCACTGATTTAATTATGGAACTAATTACTATGAAATGAAATTAATTTTTGACTGCATTTTATGATTTTATTAAAGGGATATGTGCATTGATCCATCAATGAAACCCAAAATTCGGAGACTGTTGGAAACTTACGTAGAACAACTTTTTGGACTGGATGATCAGCTGGTAAGTATTATTAACCAAACACTCTACACTATACATCTTAAGTTTGGACGGAAGCTCTCAAAAAGATTTTAGATTTCATGAGAGGTGTGAGGTCACACTGGTTTTGAAATTGGGGCCACTCAGAAACGTGAAAGAACATCACATACACATTTACAAACATCCCACCCCCCACACACACATATGCACAAAGCCACACCCATAGAAACCTCCCCAAATTTCCAAGAAGCATTTGGACAGGCAGTTATTCTTTCTCTTTCTGACAAAATCTCTCTACTAAATCTCCCCCTTTCTCCTTCTCCTCCTCTCTTGTATCTTTATAATGACAAAAATAGCATTATGGAAAGCTTTAAAGGAGGATATTTTCTTTCCGTTCTAATCTACTTCCTCTGTATTCCACACCCCCTCCATTCTCTCTGCCATCTGCCTGGGAATTTTGCTCACAAAGATATGGCCGAAACATTAATGAGACCTAACTTAAAAACCAGACCAAGTTAATGAAAGGAACAACCAGCTCCAACAGCTGGTTTTGATCCTGTAAAGAGGGGAAGGAAGTAATTCAGAATATGGAGACTTTCAGAACAAAGACTGTGCACCTGAGAGAAGCTAAAATAGCAAAAGGCATGTGGGGAGAGAAAGGGCAACACGAATTAGACGTGTGTGGGACCATGTGTCATACCTCTAGATCCCAGGCTGGTGTCTCAGTGAGCACAGGCAGGGCTAGTTGCTGGTGACGTCAGGCACTGAAAAGTAGAATCAAAGCCATGGTCACGGTGGGTGCTGAGAGCCAGGAACAATGTGAAGCATCATTTAGAAGGATGGGTGGAGAGTAACACCAGATCCTAATCAGTGATCTACAACAGAGAGACAGAAATAGAGGGATGGGATATTTCTGCCAAGCCTGGGATGATTCAGAGGCACCAATACACTGGGAAGAACCCATGTGTTTGATCATAGTTGATCTGCATCATGGTGTGTGGGTGTCTTAAAGACTTTATCAACCACAGAATTTTGATCCACTATGGAGTGCAGATATCCGCAAACTGTGTTCTTGGAGGTGTTTGGGAGCAACCTCAGGAGCTGGGGAGAGAAGACCCAGGGGATGGGATTCTTGGTCCTCTCCTCCCCACCCCTTATCCTCTAGAACAGTACTGCACTGAGTATAATGTCACATGAAAAAACGCTTGAAAATCATTGCTATAAGATACTAAAATTATTAAAAACCACTGATCTAGAGGGGTAAATATTATCAATATTTTGAAAATGACCTTATAAAACACAATCAGATTGTGTCCAATGTCTAGCTAGAAGCCTATAGAGAATCTTTACAAGTTTGCACAGAATTCTGAGACACTGTAGCTACTTCAAATCTAAAGTTTTATTTGAAAAGGAATTCATAGAGCTATTTCATGACATTAAAAGCACAAAATATTGGAAGCTGATCCAGATTTAGAAAGGAGTATGACAATTCACCAAGGCATAGAAAGGCTGCCCACTTCATAAGTTAGAAAAAAAAGAAAATAGATATGACTTTGCAAACTAAATCTCTAGGTGCCTAGGATTGCTTAGAGGGCTCAACCTAGGCTGGATAGACAATTCATTTCTCTTTCACCCTCAGAGAAAAACGAAGGTTTTTTTTTCCCCCACAAAGACATAAAACACTTTAATCCTCAATGTTTCTAATATTTTAAATTACAGTATACTAAATAAACATAGCTTTGCTCCCCCCCCCCATTTTTCTTTCCTATAGTTATAACTGCCGGTCAGAGTTTTTAATGGTTTGATAAAATATTTTACAGATCACAAACAATTGTAATTTTCCCCATGAATTATTAAGATTGCTTTGCATGGTTTCAGCGTGCAGTCATTTTTATGGCCTCACGCTATGAAGTCCTCTACAGCAAGGACATGTCTATTTATAAATATGTATTTGTTTCTATTTGTGCAAACAGAGAAGACTGAATACAAGAAACTGTAAGCCAAACAGTTACAAAAAAAAAAAAAAGAGAGAAACTGCTCTCATGACAGTAGACAGAAAGACAGTTTAACTGTGTGTTCCAAGATTAAAGAATCAACCATTGTAAGGAGGAAACTAAATTCACAGACTTGATTCTCATTTCTTAGGAAATGAAATCTCCAGGTGGGCCTACTAATTACAAGAAGAAAAGGCATCTGTAACATTAAAAACATCTTTTTATTACAGAAGAATTTAAATATGACTCAAAAGTAGAGAGACTATATAATGATCCCCCTTCACTCAGCTTAAACAATAATCAACATTTTGCCAATCTTGTTAATTATTCTCCCCTCCCCCATTTTGCTGGAGTATTAGAAAGTAAATCCCAGGAATTGTATTACTTTACCAATAAATACTTCAGTGTGCATCTTTAACAACAAATGGTGTTTTTAGAGAACATAGCACAGTGCAATTGTCTATGAAATGTAATGAAATGAGCAATAATTCCTGAATATCATCTAGTGATGATTACATTCAGATATATATAGACTCCATATTCAGTCCATATTTGGGTTTTCCAAATTGCCTCGAAAATGCCTTTTCACATATGGCTCTGTTAAGTTGAAATCCATACAGGGTCCGCACATTACACTTGGTTTGTTATGTATCTAATGTCTCTTGTCATCTGCAATATTTCTCCTTTCTTCTTCTTTTTTTTTTTTTTTTTTTTTTGCTGTACGAGGGTCTCACAGTTGTGGCCTCTCCCGTTGCGGAGCACAGGCTCCGGACGCGCAGGCTCGGCGGCCATGGCTCACGGGCTCAGCCGCTCCGCGGCATGTGGGATTCTCCCGGACCGGGGCACGAACCCGTGTCCCCTGCATCGGCAGGCGGACTCTCAACCACTGCGCCACCAGGGAAGCCCTCTCCTTTCTTCTTTTTTCCCACGCCACTTATTTATTGAAGAAAACAGAACATCTGTCATGTAAAATGTGCCACATTCTCATTTCCTCTAGAATCCTTTCATTTGTTCTGTTTCTTGTATTTCCTGCAAGTTTGCAGTTAGATCTACAAACTCGATATTCAGGTTCTTTTTTCCTTCTTTTTCTCTGATGACAAGAATAATGCAGAGGAGATGTTGGGTTCCTTCTAATGCATCGCATCAGGAGGCACCCATGGTCTGCCTGACATTAACTAATTGCTTATTAGTTTCATCCTACAACACCCATATGATGGTTTTGAAATAACAATACCACAAGACCACTAACCAAAGAACTATGGAAAGCTGTTTAAGAAAATTATGCAATTCTTTTTGCTTTTAAGATATATATATCTTACCCGGTATTTTCATTAAAATAATACTTTTTTGTGTGTCGATGGTCATCTTTTTTTTTCTTTGATATAATTATGCTTTTTCAATTATTTGTAACATTACATGACAGCAAAAATCAAAACAATAAATGAGGAGTTCGCAGAGAAGTATCGCTCCCTTTCCTGCCTCTTTATCTACTCTATTCCATCCCTTTCTCTAGGTAACCAATTTTAGTAGCTTTTAGTTTATCTCACCATTGTTTTTTTTTTTTTTAAATATGAGCAAATACATGTATTCCCCTCCCCCTTGACTTCCTACACAGAAGTAGCAGACTACATATAGCCTTCTGCTTCTTGCTTTTCTCACTCAATATGCCCTAGAGATCATTCCCTTATACGACTTTTAAAATGATGCTATCAGAGAGAGCACTGAGTAACAAAACTCTAAAATCTAAATGAAAGATGTGGACTTAAAAAGTCTTACTGATATAACAACCAAAGCTTAACTATGAAAAGGAAACTTAACTTTATGAACCCAGGAGCTGGGGTTTTAATAACTTGGGAGAAGCAGACAGATCTTGTGCCCTAAACAAGATAACCACATCCTATATCCTTGCTGGTTTGCAAAAGTACTCTTTTGAGATGGAGATTGTTTCCTGAGGAGGAATCAAAATAAGTGTTACTGTAATCTGGAAGGAATAAAAATAATGAAGTATAGAAATAGTGAAGATACAAACTAGATTCATACTGTTTACTTTAGGATAAGTTTAAATGTAAAATAAGTAATAATAGCTAATGATATAGCATTTATGTATGTGTGTCTGCTGTGTATGGCATTTAAGAGTTCTAAGGAACATCTTCGTAAGTTTTTAATTTAGTTTAAGTTGTTTCAGGGACTTTACCTAATGAAATTTGCAATAAACATTTACATGTGTAAGAAAAATAGATTTTTCCAAGTTGTACTGAATTAACTATGTGTTTATTAAACAGAGCTCTAAAATACAAATAGCAGTGAATGTTTCCCTCCATGCACAAAAGCTCCTTGAATATTAAATGGTCTGTCAATAATCTGCAGAAGGTCAAAAAATAAGAAAACTACTCAGCATGAAAAAGCCAATACTTATGTCAGCCCATGGTACTGTATGTTAGACTGTGCTCACTTCTGCATTAAAGACATGGTTCCTTTTTACTATTGTTTTTATTACTATTAGCTTTTATAGCCTATGAAAAATAAACAATTCAGAGTTGGGAGGGATTTAAATTAATGCATTCAACACATATTAATAAACTCTTAGTCTGTTCAGGATGCTATAATGAAAATATCATAGACTGGTGGTTACAAACAAGGGAAATTTATTTCTCACAGTTCTGGAGGCTGGGAAGTCCAAGATCAAGGTGCTGGCCGATTTGATGTCTTGAGAGCCTGCTTCCTGGTTCATAAACTGCCATCTTCTTGCTATGCTCTTACATGGCAGAAGGGGAAATGGAACTCTCTGGGGTCTCTTTTTGTTTATTTATTTATTTTATTTTTGGCTGCGTTGGGGCTTAGTTGCTGCATGTGGGCTTTCTCTAGTTGCGGTGGGCAGGGGCTACTCTTCATTGCGGTGCGTGGGCTTCTCATTTCCGTGGCTTCTCTTGTTGCGGAACATGGGCTCTAGGCATGTGGGCTTCAGTAGTTGTGGCGCATGGGCTCAGTAGTTGTGGTGCACAGGCTCTAGAGCACAAGAGGCTCAGTAGTAGTGGCACATGAGCTTAATTGCTCCATGGCATGTGGGATCTTCCCAGACCAGGGCTCGAACCCGTGTCCCCTGAATTGGCAGGCAGATTCTTAACCACTGAGCCACCAGGGAAGCCCATCTGGGGTCTCCTTTTTAAAGGCACTAATCTCATTCATGAGAGCTCCACCCTCACGACCTAATCACCTCCAAAAGGTCCCACCTCCAAATACCATCACACTGGGGATTAGGTTTCAGCAGATGAATTACAGGGAACACAAACATTCAATCTATAGCAAACTCCATACTATTTTGCTAGCATTATTCTAGAATGACACTATATGGGATATTAATAAAGCTCATGAATGAAATAAAGGCATGGTGCTTTAAAATATGGTAAGATGTGTTAAGACAATTAATATATAATTTCTTATTTCAAGGATTAACTGAGCAAAAAGAGGAATTGCCCACCAGAAGAAAAATTATGTTATAATATGCCAGAAACCAAAAATTATATTCTGAAGTTAATGATTAACTTATACTATACTAGGTACATCAAGTATTATAGAAGTAAAACCTTTTTTCTATAGGTATTATTTAAATACATCCATTTTCTCATATATAATAAAGTGAGTAACTTACAGTTAAAAATTAATGGGGGGATTTCCCTGGTGGTACAGTGGTTAAGAATCCGCCTGCCAATACAGGAGACATGGGTTTGATCCCTGGTCTGGGAAGATCCCACATGCTGTGGAGCAACTAAGCCCGTGCACCACAACTACTGAGTCTGTGCTCTAGAGCCCATGAGCCACAGCTACTGAGTTCACACACCTAGAGCCTGTGCTCCGCAACAAGAGAAGCCACTGCAGTGAGAAGCCCACGCACTGCAACGAAGAGTAGCCCCCGCTCTCTGCAACTAGAGAAAATGCTCAGCAAGGAAGACCCATCACAGCCAAAAAAGAAAAGTAATGGGACCAATTACTACTGACATTAAAGAGCCATAAATTCGGTACCTGTTTGTAAGTTAGCATTAATGATTTGTAATGGTATTTCATTATCTTTTCATTTATTACAAAATTTCCCCAGGTCTCACCATCCTGGGGTAGTAACAGTGTTGATAGGAGTATCCCAAATTTCACTGCTTCTAGCCCCTATCTTCGTAACACAGGAAGTTGGTTTCTCCTTAAAATTCCAACCAATTGCTTCTGGGAATCTCAAAGCTGTCCTGTGTGAATTCAAGAAATCCAAGTGTCTCTGTCCCAAACCTGTGAAGCCATCTGAAGGTGGAGGCTTAGTGCTGCCGCTGTTGCCTTCCTAAGAGCTTTGATGTCCAATTGAGGTGGAGTAAAGATACCTATATTATGTTAACCTACTGTTAATATATCTTTACTCTTTAAAGAATGTACAGAAGGTACAGACGATTTCAGCAAGCCTCAGTGAGCCATTCCCACATTAATGTGTGTTATTGTGAATAACTGCAAGTGATATCTGCATCTCTTTCAGCATATTCCACAGTTTAGACTTTTAATTTATATAGTTTTCCTATTCCTGCTTGGCAAGTGAGGCATTCTTGTATTTTTTTTTTAACAGAGAATCTCATTTTCTAGTCTTTTTTTGTTTGTTTTTTTTTTTGAGTTTGGGCTCATCCCCTAATTTTATTTATTTTTATTTTTATTTAAAAATTTTTATTGGAGTATAGTTGATTTACAATGTTGTGTTAGTTTCAGGTGTACAGCAAAGTGGATTAGTTATACATATACATATACCCGTTTTAGATTCTTTTCCCATATAGGCCATTACAGAGTATTGAGTAGAGTTCTCTGTGCTGTACAGTAGGTCCTTATTAGTTATCTATTTTATATATAGTAGTGTGTATATGTCAATTCCAATCTCCCAATTTATCCCTCCCTCATTTTCTACCCTTGAGAAGGCAAAATCATTCAGCTTAATAGTGACCAGCCAACCCACAACTATCAATATTTCCTATCAATATACTTGATAATAATAATGCCATAGTAACTTACCTGAAAATGCTTTAAAGTAAGTGCAATATAATGGGAAAATTTTAAGCTGTGATTTTAACTGTAAAAAAAAATGGATAATAGGCATACACAATAAAATTCCAGAATATATAAATGGTATATAGTTCTTCTAGTCTGTTCCTGTCTCCCTACTGCCTTATTCTACTTCCCAAATGCAACCATCGCTCTCATTCTCTTGTACATCTTCCAGAGGTAGCCTGTGCATTCCATTTATTTCTAATGCTTTTTATTTCATTTCTTTATTTTAGGTGACTCCAGAATTAATGATAAAAGCATGTACTTTTTATACTGGGCGTTTACTGAAGACCCACTTTTAGTAAGAACATGATTTTTATACACTATTTCTTCCTCTTTGTGTTCTTATTCTTGACATTCTCCAGATGAAGAACAGCTCAGTTTTGGCCAGTTGTGATTTTACCTGTTTAATCTTTTTTTAAAATTAATTAATTAATGTGTTTATTTTTGGCTGCATTGGGTCTTCGTTGCTGCCGGCGGGCTTTCTCTAGTTGCAGCGAGCAGGGGCTACTCTTCATTGCGGTGCATGTGCTTCTCATTGCGGTGATTTCTCTTGTGGTGGAGCACTGGCTCTAGGTGCGGGGGCTCAGTAGCTGTGGCGCATGGGCTTAGTTGCTCCACGGCATGTGGGATCTTCCTGGACCAGGGCTCGAACCCGTGTCCCCCTGCATTGGCAGGTGGATTCTTAACCACTGTGCCACCACGGAAGTCCCTACCTATTTAATCTTGTTTCCACCATTTTGTATTATATAGTTCTTTAATATTTAATTGGTTTTTACTTACTTAAAAGATGTTCTTTACTTCTTTGAGGTGTCACTTTTTTTTTTTTAATAGAACTTCAAAATTGAAAGTATAGGTCCACAATCCGCTTATCTGAAGCCCTTGGAGACAACATGTTTTGGAATCTAGATTTCCTTTCTAAGAAAAATTTTTAGAAACGAAATCTCTGCACATACTGTGTACTGTATAACATGTTCAGTGGTGTCTGGGATGGCACGTTGGAACCAAACATATCTGAACATATTAGTATTTCAACAGTAAAACATATATGTATATTCTTACTAAGAAAAATGAAGAAAGACTATGAACAGCTATGTGTCAGATTCAGAGAGGTTTTGATGCAAAATTAGTTTAGGTCAGGTCTAGCTTTGCCCTTAAATAGGTTATGAAAAAAAAAAACTTTTAGATTTCAGAGCCTTCTGGGCTTTCGAAATATAGACAAGAGAAGTGCAAGCTTAAAGGAAATGCAAGGACTGGCTGTAAATAAAACAATAAAAATAACAATTTCTTTCATGCTGTGGTTTTTGAGGAGGTAAAGGAAGCCCAGTGTATTTCTTCTTCTCTCTCTCAATTTATTTACTAATGTATTGCCATAACATCAAAATATTATGTTTCTGTATTTTCTGCTTACAGCACGTGGAGAAAGATAGCAATACCTCCTACAAATGAAGATGAACTTCTGGCTGAAAAAATGGAAAAATCAATAGAATATGACAATTTCAGACTTAAGAGATGTGTATTTCATCACTGGTACTCTTATGTGAAAGGTCGAAAAGAACGACTTAAAGGTAAATCCTTACATAGTAACAATTGGTTTTTTGTTTTCATGTATCCAAAGTTTCAACAAACTTAACAGTTAAACATAATTTGTACTAAAGATTTTTTTTATTATTTTTATGTCTAGAGGATTGTCATGAAATGTAAAGCCACTAATTTAAAATATTTAATGAGATATGTCTCAAAGGGTTTTAGTGTAATAGAAAACAGCATATTTAAAATAAAATTCTGTATGTATTTGTGTGATATATATATATATATACAAGTTTCAATATAAATAGGGATCTACTATTAACTTTTTTACATAACAGAGAGCTGGTATAGATATAGATAGATTGATAGATATCAAAACTGACTATTTTTGTAGAGAGCTCTTCATTCTTTATAGATATTTCATTTAATGAATACCTGAGAAAACTTAAAGAAAAATAAGCTTAAGTTTTACTTAAACCCTTGATAGTTGTAATGAGTGGACAGTGAATGTATGTGCTCTTAGGAGCAAGAATAGAGATTTTATCCAGCTCACTAGATACTGATTTGTTTATGGCTGCTGCAAATCAGAGAATCACTTCCTCTTGATTGGCTCCTGTTGGTACCTCAGAGTGGACCCTCTGATGGTTTTAACATAAGGGTAGTGGGTCTCTATTTCTGAGAGGAAACAGTTATCTAAGAGTGGTGTCTCCAAGGCCTGCCTTAATCATCCTCCTTCCCAGCCTGGCCCCTATGTTTGAGCTTTGGACCCCTGGTTTAAAATATATATATATATATATATATATATATATGTATATATATATATATATATACATATATATATATGGAACAATCTATTTAATCATAGGGTATTTAACTAAATCAGAATACTACCTCATGATTGTATTTCTACGAATAAATGTGGAAGTTCTGGTTTTATAAAGAACAGATTTGTTAAAAAAGAAATGATATATATCTTGACATTTTAATGCATCTATTATATCTTAATTTATAAGGGCAAAGGTGATGTTTACAGGTTAATAAAGTCTCAGGAGTACTATCTACTGCTGTCAAAAGTAATTTCATATGTAATTAAAATAAAAAACTATTAGATGCAACATTGGTTCATATTATAAACATGATAGAATATTAAACACTTTGTTTTTTGAGAGCAGCTTTAACTATATACAGTAATCTAATGTACTTTCTTCAGATACACTACTGCGGGTACAACAGATGTTCTACTGCTACAAGCTGATAATTATCCTAACTAAATGGAGGGATAAAGCAAGACATAAGTATAAAGAGAGAGAAGATGAGCTGGTATGGCATATTGGAAACAGTTTTTTTAGAAACTGAATTTTGCTGTTACATTGATGTTGCCTCAGATAATAATGCTGTGTGGAAAACACTAAAGTCCTGAATATTATATACTTTTAATGGGGTCCTTGTTCTTTTAACTTAGTAATTTAAATGTCACCTCAGCTACCCAAAATATTTCCTAAAAAATTTTGTTGTTTCATTTGAACTATGAACATCAAGGAAAAATCTTTTTAACATTTTGTTTAAATTTATTGATAAAGACACCAAGATTTTTTGTTTAAGCAAGTGTTTAGGTGGATACAGATGTCTAAAGTGGAAGAGAAACTGTTTGATATGATTATAACAGAGAAATAAATGATAAAGACTAAATTTATTCTTTTCCAGATAAGATTAAATTGCTATTTATTCTTTTCAACATTCAATTTAATAAATTATAATCTTAATACTAAATTATTTTTTAAACTACTAAATTGCTAAATTTAAAGGATCATTCTTAACTGGGACACCCATTAGGAATTAAATCAATCAAAACAGAGGATCCAAGCAAACTCCTCCAAACTTAAAAGTATCTCTAGTTTGCTTTAGCTATCAGTACAGTATATTATCATTTAATGTTGTTTTAAAATATTCATAGTAACTAGTAGGAACAGACATAGAAACATGCTGGAATTTTTTGTAGTTACATTATTTAGTAGGTAACGTTTTATTAATATTCTTTGAAATACAAAGTTGGGATAAATAGGAAAGAGAAAAATAGGAAGAAATTAACCCCCTTGTGTTATGGTTGCCCTGTGGAGGGGAAGATCAATGCCTCTCACCCCAGATTGTTTCAGATATTGACACTGACGATACTACGTATGTACCAAGAGAGTAAGAAAAGATTTATTACTCACATAATGCTTGAAATAGTGCTAGAGTCTGCGGAGGAGACTGAGACGCACAAAGCATTGATCATTCTTACTCTCTAGAAGTTTACCATCCCCTGGTATTGAACTGGTGTTCTTACCGGATGTCCTCTAGCACCTGCCTTTTGTGGACTACATTTTCAACGTTGCCAGTTAAACGGTTGTACTTTGGGTACCACTGTTTTAGTCTGGTCATTCTGTGTTTTCCACCACTTCTTGTACTAAGCTAATGTTTTGACCTGGCCTCTAGCCTGGTCATTAATTGTCTAATGGTGAAAAGGTAACTGTGCATGACCAGGCTGCCCCTTTTACATCCCCTTAAACTGAACATCCCTGAGAGCAGGCAGTATTGTTCTCTTAACCATCCCCATACACTGAGCACAATGTTTTGTAGTAGTTGATATATATAAATATATATGATAATAATATCCTCAACATAGATATGTATTAAATAGTTAAAGAAAATGTTTTCTTTTAGCTATGTGCTATCTTGGCCTAACAATATTACTAGGCCAGTATTCACTAGGGTGGAGTAAGGATGGCAGGTGTCTGCTGGGAGGAGAGGCAGGGAACACTTCTACGTGCTAGCTCTCCAATGTCTGCTCTTCCTTAGGCTCTAATATATCCATATATTACATCAAAATTGTGTGTGTGTGTGTGTGTGTGTGTGTGTGTGTGCTTGTATGGGTACAACACTTATTTACCCTTTGGGTGTTTTCTTGATTATGCAGTTTTAAGGAATGTATTGAAAGTTAAAATGGGGACTTCCTATAATGACAGATTAGGCAATTCTCCAAATTCTTTCTTCTGACTCTCTCTTTTTAAAAATATTTATTTATTTATTTATTTTTATTTTTAATTTATTTTTTTCATTTTGGCTACACCATGTGGCTTGTGGGATCTTAGTTCCCCGACCAGGGATTGAACCCAGGCTCTGGGCAGTGAGAGCACAGAGTCCTAAGCAGTGGACTGCCGGGGAATTCCCCTAACTCTCCTTCTATAGCTCCATGCTAACCCTCACCCTTCCATGCCCCACATACCAGTTCTGGCATTACCAGAACCTTGACTCTCTGGGATTCAGCTTCCTCATCTCTAAAAGAGAAGGCTGGACCACATCTTCAAGGTGACTGCCTATGCCAATGTTGTATGACAACTGGTGGAAATGATCTATAATGGTGATTCTGAGACTACACATTATTACACATGCTCCGGACAATGATAATTTATATAATGACAATGATGATAATAAATAATGTTTAATTGGTGCTATGATTGTATCAAGCATTGTGTTTTACATGTATCATCTCATTTAATCCTTACAAGAGTTCCATGGAATTTGTAAATTATTTTCATGGCAGATGTTAAAGCATGAACTTCAATTTAAAAAATGGAGAAGCAAGTTAAAACTCAGAGTAAATTCTAAAGAAGAATACATTTCTCCTCAACAAAATGTGTCTGAAGTCTTTCTTGTAGGTGAGATTCCTGAATTTGACGTTTCACAGTTACCCAAAAGAACAGTACTGCAGGTTCGTATGAATTCATATCTTAACTAGTTATTTTCACAATGTTTGTTTAAAGAGTGGTTTTATGAACCTTGCATGAATGATGGAAGCCATATTTTGAAGAAAAATATTTTTTACAACTAGCTTTGGGCTATTTCATTTTTTGGAAGTCATCAATTTGGATGGCTGTAAATTGTTATAACAATCAAAAATGGAGAAATTAAAGCTATAGTAAATAAGAATGAAAGGAATGTCTTTCTTTCCTTCCTCCTTCAAGCATATATTGTCATGTAAGGTACAACAGATTTTAGATAACCCAATGCTTAGCTTTTAATCTCTAATCCCTAATCTTTTAATCTTAACGTTATATCTACACTCCAGAATATAAATGGGGCTTGTCATATTGCACCTTTCAGTTAGTTAAAATATTTATGCCTATCATCTTTCTTCCATAGATCATGAGTTCATAACAACAAGAATCATGTATCTATAGCTTACAACTCATTGAATTGATCTCTGAAATATAAGCCATAATTCCAACTACTGGTTATATTCTTTCCTATTTTGATAAATAAGCAATTTCTACTTTGTGGGACTACCTGATAAGTGGTGGAAGAGTTGTAAAATATCGTCTTATTCTGGTTGATGGCAGATTTACGTTATAAAATTCCATGTATTAAATCCATCCTTCTAAATGTAGAGACTTGAGCTCAAGTTATTTTGGGAAACAAGATATCTACACCTATATTTATATCTAATCTTGCACTTTATATATGGCATAGAGTTAGGATGAGGACATTTTTGTCTACTGTTTCCTCTTTATAAATTGCCTGTTCATCTCTTGCTTGTTTTTAAATTGGAATTCTTATAATTTTCTTACCGTTCATAATAGCTCTTTATATACTGGTAATATTCACCCTTCTCCTGGAATGTATTTGAGATGTTTTCCCCTACACTTGATGCTTGCTTTCAATTTTGCCCATGGAGTCTTCTGATGAGAGAAATTTTAAAGCTTTAAGTAACAGAGTCTATTACTGTTGCCCTAATTATTTCTCTTTTTGTGTCATATTAATATGTCATTCTTAGCTATTTTTCTAAGCCATATCACACTCCTTCCTACACTTATGCAGCTGCTTTTTGTCTTTGAACTCCAACGTTTTGACTGCTGTTTCTTTATTTACATCGTAAGCAGCTGCATTTTTAATTTACTGCACTTTATGCCTTAGACTAATTTTTTATCCCTTTACATATGATGTAAGAACCTAACAAGAGTATGCTTTCACTTCCCCCCTCCTGTGCTTCATGCTATTATTGCCATGCATTTTATTTCTATGTATTTATAAACCCTACATTAGAATTTATTTTTGCTTTAAACAGTCAATTATATTTTATTCAGCATGTATTTTTCATTTTTAGCAATCTCAAACAGAAAAGTTGCAAGTACAACACAAAGAACTTTTTTTCCTGAACGAGTTGGGAGTAAGTTGCTGACACGATGCCCTATCACCCCTAAATATTATTGGTGTACTTACTATAAACAAGGGCATCCTCTTACAGTCAGCCATCAAAATCCTCGGACCTAATTTGGGTATCCCCAATTATCCCAATAATGTAAAAGGATGCAGTGCAGAATCACACAGAACAGTTGATTATCATGGTCCTTCCTCTCCTTTAGTCTGCCTTTCTTTAATTTTCATTCGCTTGACATGAAGATCAGGCCAGGTTTACTGGAGAAGATCTCTTAATTTGAGCTTGTTTTATGTTTCCTCAAGAATAGACTCAGGCTCTGCATATTTCCTGACAATACCACGGACATCATGCTGTGCTCTTCTCACTGCATCCTACCAGTGGCACAGGATTTGGATTTGCCCAGGATTGGTGATTTCACGGCGGCTGCTTGTTGAAAGTGGTGTCTGCTAGGCTTCTCCACTATCCAGCTGCCCCCTTTGTAATGGCTGTGCATTTCGTGGGTAGGTACTTGACAATTGTATAAATATACCCATTCCTTATCAAACTTTTTGTTTATTTATATCAGTATGGACTCATGGTTTTCTATTTTATTCAATGGGTTATAATCCATTACTATCACTATTTATTTTGGAGCTCAAACTGTTCCAGGTTCAGTGGGAGTCCTTTCAGGTTGCCTTCTCTGTCCCTTTGATGTGTAACTATCATCCTCTGAGCACTTCCTTACTTTATAGCACAGCGTGATGTCCCAGGCTCCTCTTGTACTTTCTGTGCTCCACCCTGGATAGGTCATTTCTCTAGGACTCTTTGAATCCCTTTTAATGGAGAATTGTACATAGGAACCAAGATTTGAACTCTATCTGTGTTCATCACCATTGAAGTGTTGCTTCTCCCATGCCTTCTCAGTAGACAGAACTAGAGACTGTAAGTAGGAACACACATATACATATTTCCCCCCATATCTATGTACCTCTATATACCTAAAAAACCTAAACTAAACCTAAACTGTATGTGGATACTTCCAGGTCCAATTTAGCACCACAGGGCTCGTACTAGTCTTCTCCTTTTACATATCTGCAATGTCCTTCTCCAACAGTGAGAATCCCAGCTCTCATTATTCATGTATTTACTTATTTGATCACTCTGCCTGTGTGGAAGCAGTCACACACGTGGCTGCCACTGTTCCCTCCCTGTGTGGATACCTTCCTCATCCTGCTCAGGCTTTGACATCCCTTGCCATGCAGAGGCCCTCCTCATACTGCTTGGGCTCTGACATTCTATGCCAGTTGCTTTTCCTCCTATGTAGTTGCCTTTCTAACTTTGTTTGGGCTAACACGCTCTGCACTGAGTACCTTCCTATGTAGATGCCCTCCTTACCCTACTCAGGCTCTGACGCTCCATGCATGGGCTGCCCCTCTTTGGGGATGCCCACCTTATACTGAGTAGGCTCTGTCACCACATGCCACCCTCCTCCCCCAATAGAGCCACTCTCCACATCCCACTTAGCTCCTGGTATGTTATACAGGGTTTCACTTCCTCGGTTCTCCCTCCTTGTCCTGCTCAGGTTCTGACATCCCACAGTGGCTGCCCCCTCCTTAGGGACTTCCTCCTCATTCCTTGCAGACTTCAACATCTTACATTATACTTCTATGTGGACGAATGCCCTTCTCAGTCTGCTTGTTCTCTGACTATCTGTGCTGGGCAGATGTCCTCTTCTTGGGCTCCATCTACTTTGGACACCAGTATCCCACAGTGAGCCATGCTTCCTCTTTTGTCTTCCTTTTTCCACTGGGGCTCTGATATTCTACTCTGGGACATTCCTCCTTGGGGACACCCTCCTCACCTGTTTTGTGCAAGGAAGGCTGCTCCACTGAGTGGATGCTCCCCTTTATGTACCCTAGTTCTGATGCCCTGTTCTGGGCCAACGGAGCCCCCTCTGCGCCCCTTACCCTGGCATGGATGCCTGCTTTGCTTGGACCAATCTAATGGCTTTAAGACTGAATTGTATTGAAAGAAGAAAGCAAAAGGGTAGTGGAAGGGATTCATTATCTTTTTTTTTAATATAAATTTATTTTATTTTATTTTTGTCTGGGTTGTGTCTTCCTTGCTGTGCGCGGGCTTTCTCTAGTTGCGGAGAGTGGGGGCTACTCTTTGTTGCGGTGCGCGGGCTTCTCATTGTGGTGGCTTCTCTTGTTGTGGAGCATGGGCTCTAGGCAAGCAGGCTTCAGTAGTTGTGGCTCGTGGGCTCTAGAGCGCAGGCTCAGTAGTTGTGGCGCATGGGCTTAGTTGCTCCACGGCATGTGGGATCTTCCCGGACCAGGGCTCGAACCCGTGTTCCCTGCATTGGCAGGTGGATTCTTAACCACTGAGCCACCAGGGAAGCCCAGGGTTCATTATCTTTTAAAGAAATTTAAAACTCAGAAAAAAGTATTTTCTATTTTTCCACAAATAGGTTGATTCTGGTCTTCTTTCTTTTGGTTTAGATTTGAGTTTTCATCTGGAACTATTTTCCTTCAGCATGAAGAACCTCCTTTAACATTTCTTGAAGCACATGTCTGTCTGTTGGTGCTTAATTTTCTCAACTTGTATTTCTCTGAAAAAGTCTTTATTTTTACTCTGTTTCTGAGAGAGATTTTCTCTAGACATTGACTTCTAGACTGACAGGTTTTTAAAAATTTCATTCATTCCATTTAAAAGATGTCATTCCATTGTCTCCTGGATTGCATTATTTTAAATGAGAAATCAGTGGAATATTTTTTTCTTCCTTTGTATGTATGTCTTCTTCTTTCTTGTTGCTTTGAAGATTTTTCTTTTTATTACTGAATCTAACAATCTGATTTTGATATGCCTTGTAGTTTTCTTTGTGTTTATCCTTCTTGGAATTCATTGAACTCTTGGATATACATGTTTATATTTTTCAGCAAATTTGGAAAGTTTTCAGCCATTATTTCTTCAAATATTTTTCTGTCTTCTTCCTCTTTCTGGAACAACGATTACACATATATTAAACAACTTAATATTGTCCCACATTTCATTGAGTTCCTGTTCATTTTTTAAGCCTTTTTTTTTCTTTCTGTGCTTCATTATGAATAGTGTTTATTGCCATGTCTTCAAGTTCAGCACAGTAAATATGCAACTGTCTTTAAAAAGTCATTAACTTCTGTTTAATTACTCACCAAAACTGGCAAAAAAAAAGGCACCAACAATTTGCATAATAGATAGCCTGCAACATACTGCTGAATTTTGTAAGTAGGATGAACTTAGCATATTTTAAAATTCTTAATAGCTTTTGTTAACCTCCTTTTTCTTCAACTACCTTAAAAGGGGATAAAAATGCATGTAGTCAATTCTGAGTTTAGAAACATCTCAGAAAGGTGCAGAGAGGAAGGGCACGATAAATGATAACTTCCTCATAATGTACAGCAAGAAAATCACTGGTCATTAGTGGCATTTGCCTAGTTTTATAGTAGGGATTTTTTTGTTTTTATTGACTGCCTCCTTCCAAAATAATTAAACAGTATTTGTTTAGGGAAAAAAAACAGTCAGTGTCTAATCTGCTATTAAGCCATTCCAGTGAATTTTTTCACTATAGATGTTGTATTCATCTCTAGAAGTTTTATGTGGTTCATTTAAAAAATCTCCACTTCTCTCATTTTTCTTTGAAATCCTTGAGAATTTTTATAATAGCTGTTTTAAAAAACTTGTTTACTAGTTTTATTATCCCTGTAATTTCTCTGTGTGTTTACATTCTAAATTTTTCTCTTGGTTATGTGTTGTGTCAGATTTTCCTTCTTTACAGATATATTAATTTTTTAATTATATGCTGGATGTTTAGTAAGTTACACTGTTGAGTATATTATGTTGTTATTTTTAAGAAGTGTTGAACTGGTTTTTGTAGTCAGTTAACTTACTTGAAGATAAGCTTCATCTTTTCTCAGCTTATACTTAAGCTTTGTTAAGGAAAGACTAGAATAACTTATACTCTAGGCTAGTTTTTCCTTACTCCTATCATGTGACCTTCCTGGGTCTTTACTGAATGCCCCAAGTGTTCTGTGGCATGTCTGTACTCTGATTTGTCACAATTTGTAAATTTTCCAATCCCGTACGAACTATAGTAGTTGTTCTGCTTACAAATTCTCCACAGATGTTTTGTCCCCAGTAGTCACTTTTTTGTTCAGCCTCATGGAGTGTCCCCTGCACACACATTGTTTAAAATGCAAAGATGCAAGGATCCCTATGCAGACTTCTCAAGCTATCTTTTCTGTGTAACTCCCACTTTTCCAGTACTTTGCCGATAAATTCCAGCAACCTCAACATCCTTGAATCCCACTGGGGTTCTATCTCCTTGGCTTAGTGAGACTGCCTGGCACTCTTTCTCTCACAAGCAGCCAAAAAATGTCTCCATGCAGAAAGCCTGGGCTATCATAAGTCTCAGCTCATTTATTTTCCTTCTTTCACAGATCCGAATATTGTGATGACTGTTGTCCAACGTCTGAAAGCAGTTGTTTCACATATTTTGTCCATTTTTCTAGTTATATATGGTGGGAAGGATAGTTTCGTACCATTACCTTATCATGGCTGGAAGTGGAAGACTGTTGGTGGTTTTCCTGAGTGGTATTTAACTTCACTCGCTCCAAACAATGCCTGTCTATCCTTCTATGGGTCTCTTCCTTCCATTTCTTACAGAGACTGTTTAAGCTCTTATTTATGGACTAAATGTTTGTGTCCTCCCCTCCCCATTCCTGTGCTGAAGCCCTAACTTCCAATGTGACTGTATTTGGAGATAGGGCCTGTGAAGAGATGATTAGGGTTAAATCATGAGGTTGGGGTCCTAATCCAATAGGGTGGTTGCCTGTATAAGAAGAGGCAGAGACACCAGCGCTCTCTCTCCACCATGTGAGTACACAGCAAGAAGGCAGAAAAGAGAAAACTCCCACCAGGAACCAAACTGGACACAATCTTGATCTTGGACTTCCCACCATCCAAAACTATGAGAAATACACTTCTGTTGTTTAAGCCACCTAATCTATGGTATTTTGTTATGGTACCCTGAGCAGACTATTACCACTCTTCGATTTTTCATGCTAAATCCCCCACTTCAGTGCCCTTCACCTTCACTTTCCATCCTTCTTCACTGAGAAAATACATGCCATCAGGTAGGAACTCCTTCAGCTTACTTCCTGACCCCTTTCCTCAATCCTGTTCTCCTGATCTCTGTACCCTCTTTTCAAATGCACCATCCATACCCATCTTTGCTTCCTTTTCTGTTCTAAGGGCATTTTGCCTATATAATGTAGAATATTTATATTAGATGTTTTTCTCTAATTTCTGCCATGGGTAGTGATGAAGGCTATTTTCAGGCCATTATTAATATCAGTTTTGAGTCAATGAGGAGTAGTCGACAGAAAGTTGCATAATGAACTTCAAATACAAGACAGTTTCTCAACATGGTTTTGTTGCCTGTTAGTCAAGGCACTCAATGGTATACACATACTAGATTATTCCTGGATGTCTAGGAGTATGTCTTATTCATATTATATTCCCTGATTTACAAGCATACAGAATATTTTAAAATATTTATCAAGTGAATGAGTATGTCATTTAAGAAATTATACTGTGCTGCTCCAATTCAAGGTTAAGAAAGATGGTGCAGATCTAGAATAAAAACATCAAAGTTTTCCTCAGGCTGTTTCTTGTGCGTGTGACAGTCAAATCTCTAAACAATTATTGATGAATAGACATAAAAGGTAAGCTTTCAATAACTGAAAAATAATCCTAGGGCTGATTGAAACAGAAGAGAAAAGGGGTAAGTTTCTGAAAGATCTTTAGGTCTCAAGAACACAGCACCTTTCTTTTTATGGGCCTCCATACAGATGACTTAAGGAGAGCATAAAAACATTTAAGTGCCTAGTGTCAGAAGCTGACTGGATGCAAACACTTCAGTGTGCTTCAAAGTAGCTATTTTATGCACAACATTCTGGGTCTAGTAATTCTCTAAGGTATCAGCTTATACTGCCTTCACCTACCAATACAGGAAAACCTGACTGATAGTGGGGCTTAAAGAAATAAGGGCTTATTTTTTTCCTATAACACAAAGTCCAGAGGAAGGCAATCCAGGGCTGGTCCTCCATGATGCCAATAAAAGTGGAAATTTTCTATCTTTTCACTCCACAGTCCTTAGTATCCTCTTGCTTATTGTCTCGTGGTTCCAATACGGCTACTCCTCTTCCAGCCTCATATTCATTCACCAGGCCAGGAGAAGGGGGAAAATCACAGTGGTAGAAGGCAAATGGTTCTCTACCTTTGTTTATTAGGAAAGCCAAAGTCTCCCCAAGACCCCACAGTCAAGAATTTCAGTGATGTGCTTTAGGTTAGAACTTTGTCACTAGGCCAGGTCTAACTGCAAGATTGCTATGGGCAGGAGGGGACTTTGAGTGGGGGATTGGGTGAGATAATTGGGCAATCAGCCTCACTGAAGGTGGATTTGAACTGCCAGTTATCAGACAGTATTTAAAAGGGCATTCCTCCTTGTCAGAAAAAAATGTTGGTTTCAGTGAAAAGCAAAATAACAATTACAACAGATAAGAAACAAGAAGATGTTTAAGAAGTCAATACATAGTTGCTGCAGAGGAACTCTGGTTTAATACTCTTCTGTCTTCCAGTTCAGAGAAACTAAAAATGCCAACTAATAAAGAACCACAGAACCCAGAGCCAGTAAACCACTTTATAATGTGATCCGGGCCCTAACAGAAACTTGTACATGGAAACTTCAACAGTTATGATGAGCTATGAACTTGCATCCTTTCTCATAAAAATTCTTTTGGTTTGATAATATGATTAAAAGTCCAGGCATAGGGCTCAGGAGAACTAGGTTCATATCTTGCCTTAGCTACTCACCAGCAATACGACCTTGGGCAGTTTCAACCCTCTTGGCCCTTGATTTTTAAGACTTCCGCATTCTCATTACCCGGACAAAACTCTAAACTTACAGAGATGAGTTTATGTTGAATTAATTGACGTTTGGATTCACTTTGGAAAAATCTCATATCAGGATATGGGAAACATGTAGAATTACTGGGGATTTTGCTCAGGACAATGAAAATCATTGCCAGTTTTTGCATTTTAAATATTTCTTTATGATATCACGTCATGGGTTATGATCAGCCTTCCTGTCCCTCCTTCCACCCTAATTCTCACCCCCACCTCTTTGTGGGATGATATTGAGCCCTTTTGGGATCAGATTTATAGAGTCTGTCAGAGTGCTCAAACCATAGCATGATCTAGAAAAGAACATAGAGATTTTTGTGCTGAGCTATTACCTTTCTCAGGAGGGACAGCTGAGGATCTGAGAAATTAAATGACATCCCCAAAGCCAGACAACTACAAAACTGAGACCAGAATCTGGTTTTCCTGACTACTTGGGTAAAATTATAGCCTCTATATCACTCTGGTTTTTCCTCTTGGAGAATTCTAAAGAAACAGAATAAGAACATATACACACACATATATATGTAATTATATTGATATATGTAAAATAATCATTTATAATATGTGTACATATGAGTAAAATAATTGTGAAACGAAAACCAATAATTAAGAACTATTATATTCAAAATAGATAGCTAGTGGGAAGCAGCTACATAGCACAGGGAGATCAGCTGGGTTCTTTGCGACCACCTAGAGGGGTGGGATAGGGAGGGTGGGAGGGAGACGCAAGAGGGAAGAGATATGGGGATATATGTATACATATAGCTGATTCACTTTGTATAAAGCAGAAACTAACAAACCATTGTAAAGCAATTATACTCCAAAAAAGATGTTAAAAAAAAAAAAGAACCATTATATTCAGTACATCTGTCCGGTTGTACTACCCTTAAAAAAATACAAAAGTAACTTTAAAAAATTACTCAATCATGACATGACACTAAAGCACAGAATTATTTTTGGAGATAGTCTCAAATTTTTCCCAATCAAATAAATTGTCAAGAATATCCATTAAAATGTACAGGTAATAAAAGAGTGAATTTATATAATATTATAAAATTGGAAATTAATGATTCTAACACTCCTGTCTTAAACAGTTGGGTTTATTAAGCTTATTAATGCAATAGATTTGCAGAATTAATTTTTTAAATCATAGTTTTAAAATGGCATTTAATTTGGTGACTTCTCTGGTCAGTGAATTCTCAGGGACTTAAGAGACAAAACATAAAAATGTAATGTGAGCTGGATCTAAACTTTAAAGTTTTTGGAAGTGTTAGTTTTCAAAATGGAGATTTGTATATTTAGACTGCCTAATGTTTTGGAGGAATAATTGAAAACAGCAATCAGTTTCAATTATTGCGATACAATTTGAACCTAACTTGGAAAACTGTAGCCTTGCTTTTTGGGTTCAGTTGCATCAACTCATGAAAACAAGTCAGGTTCTGTTTCACTATCATTTTCCTTAGTATCATTTACCCATTACGAAAGGCTGCTTTGTTAGATGGTAGAGCTCATACACTATCCGTCAAACTCAGCTAGTTGGGAGGTTTGGCAAAGATCATTTTCCATGAAAATGCAACTTTTTTTTTTTTGTATGTGTGTAGTTTGACAAGCAATACAGAGAAAACCCTTATGTTGATGAATTTGGAAAGTCTAAATAATCTAGTCAAGTAATGCAGTTGTCCTAAAATGAAAAAGTGCTTGATTAGTTTAATAATATAAGTAGTATCTTAGGGCTGTCTTTCATTTTAAACAACTGTAACTTTTTGTTTGTTTGTAAAAGATAATAGTGTGTGGACTTGCAAAGACTTGTAAAATCACCTTCAGATTTTATAGTGTTGATGACTCATCTCACTTGGGGAAAAAAGTCCCTGGAAAAACGTTAAAACTTGTACCATGTTGCAGGAGAGAAACCAGATGGTTCAGGCCTGTTAGATTAAATTACTTGGAATTCTAAAACAAAAGAGTAGTCTCAATGACTTTTTGAGTTTATGTTTTGATAACCTCAGAGGTCAGTCTGACCTCAATTCACTAAAGCAGAGTGGTTCCAAGTTTCTTAGGCATGTACTATATGAACTTCAGATAAGGGAGCTTCCAAAACCACACTGCTCCATCAAAGAACTATGTGTGTGTTGGCTCAATCTGTGGTGTGGGTGAAAAAGCAGATGAAGCCCAACATCTAAAAATTGCTTTAGGATCAGTTTATTTTGGATATGAGATTGCTGTGCCCATAGACCTGGCTTTCATCACTTCAGCCCTAATCAGTAACACTACCTAAGAAGTTTACAAGTGATTTTGAAATAAAGTTTTCATGACTTTTAAATTGTAGAAGATGCTACATTAATTTTAGCAGGAACCACCCTTGCAAAATGATACATTATTTGTAAGATGAAAAACTACAACACAGAAAGAGGCAGCTACATGGAGACTGAGAGTGTGCTCTGGAGTCTAGATAGCTGATTCTGTCACTAGCTGCATGACCTTGGGCATCTTGCTTAATTTCTTGTTTCTAAGCTGTCTCATTTGTAATGAAAGGATAATAATAATATCTCCTGCACTTGCTATTGTGAGGATTAAATGAGTTAATACACACAAAGTGCTTAGAACAATGCCCAGCACACGTAATTTCTCAGTAGAAGTTACTGTTTTTAATATATTGAATTTAGATGGCTGAATGACAGGAAGCCACTGAAGAGAAAGTCAGGAAGACTGGATTCTACATGCAGCCCTGCTGGCTCTGTCAGCTTGCTGACCTCCCACAGGGCATCTACGTTCTCTTACCCTCAGTTTAAAGACTTTGAAAATTCCCAGCAAAAAGTATGTATGTATTCGGAGTTTCTTCTGTAAAATGAGGGTGGGCTAGATAGCTTCTAGGATCACTTCCAGCTTTAAACACCTATGGCTCTTAGATGAAAACAAGCATCCCAGTAGAGGAAAATGTAAGAAGTGAATGCAGAAAATCCTACAGAGGGCTTTGCCCATGCTCATATCCCATAGGGAACTCTTCTCCATCTGCTGTTAGTTTGACTAGGTCTCTGTTTACGTCTCAGAATGTTCCCCATTGGAAAGACCTCTCCTGATTACTCAATCTAAAATCAATCCTTGCCCTAAGGCCTGTTCTTTTCCTTCATAGCACTTCTCATTGTACATAACTATTATTTTTTAATAGTGTTCTTGTTTTTTTTTTTGCAGTACGCGGGCCTCTCACTGCCGTGGCCTCTCCCATTGCGGAGCACAGGCTCCGGACGCACAGGCTCAGCGGCCATGGCTCATGGGCCGAGCCGCTCCACGGCATGTGGGATCTTCCCGGACCGGGGCACGAACCCGTGTCCCCTGCATCGGCAGGTGGACTCTCAACCGCTGCGCCACCAGGGAAGCCCAGTGTTCTTGTTTTTTTGTCTGTCTCTCCCACTAAATTGTATGCTTTGGGGGTTTTGGAATTACATCTGTTTTGATTACTTCTGTTGACCTAAAACAAATATACTATCAGGCAATTCTCCAGCAAAGATGTGTTTATCCAGGAGCAGAAGAGAATTGCCATTGGAGGTCTGTAACCATTATGAGTCATGCGCAAGTCCCCCAATGGCAAGGGAAGAAGAGCGCTTTTATAAGAAGGAAAAGGAAGTTGGGAGGGCTAAGTAAACAAAGATCCCATGGCTTCTCACTGCCTGAGTCTTTGCCATGGAAAGAAGAGGAGTTCTTCCTGTTGGGCTCTGCTATCCTTGCAGGTGTAAGAGCTCTCCTTTCTGGTCTCCCAAATCTATTTAATTGAAGTTTCTGTTTATTGATTTTTTACATTTCTTTATCCTCAGCACCTAAGAGGTTGGCAAAAGCAGGTGCTCCATAAAGATTTTATTTTATTTATTTAATAACTATGTTGAATGCCTACAATGTACAAGGCTTTGTTTTAGGTATTGGGGAACTAGTGGTGGATTAGACAAATACCTTGCTCTCAAGGGGCTTATATTTTAGGATGAAGAATCAGATAGCAAACAAGGAAACATACACAAGGACATGTCATATAGAATTAAATGCTAAGAAGAAAATATATCAGGGTAAAAGATGAACACCTTTACTAAAAGGAACAACAAAAGCAAAGGTGGGGATGTAAATTCCTGCAGCCACTATGAAAAACATCGAAGTTCCTCAAAATATTAAAAACAGAACTACCATATGATTCAGCAATTCCACTTCTGGGTATTTATCTGAAGGGAACAAAAACACTAACTCAAAAAGATGTCCCATGTTCACTGCAGCATTATTTACAATTAGCCAAGACATGGAAACAACCTGAGTATCCATCGACAGATGAATGGATAAAAGAAAATGTGATATATCTATATATCTAGATATACCTATATATCTATATCTATATATAAAGACCCAACCCTTAGTTGGGTCTTCCAGCATCTATTCTTGACCTTGACCTTCCAACTCATTCTTCATTTGCCCACCAGAGATGTCTTTCTAAAGTCACATTTATTCATGTTACTTTCCCACTTAAAATCTCTCCTTGACTCCCCATCGGCTCTAACATTGCCCACAAAGCCCTTTCTGTCCCCCTCATTACCTTTCAGCTTCATTCTCCACCATTTCTCCACAGGAATCTTTGGCTCTAGCTATACTGAGTTACCTAGTCTACTACTCAAGTATAAGACATTCTCTCCAGCCATTATGCCCTTTCTGTATAGGGTCCCCTTCTCTTCTTTGACTGGCTCACTCCTGTCTAGGCACAGCTCAGATGTCATCTTTTCCAGAAAGGCTACCTTTGATCTTCTGTCCTCTCCCTTAGCCTTGATTAGTTGCTCTTCAAATGTGTTCCCAGAGCCCCTGAAGCATTTCTTATTCTCTGTTATAACTGTCTATTTTCTGTTTTCCTCTTGGACTGTAAGTGCCTTGAGGACAGGGACAGTGGCTTACATGCTTTGAATTCATAACCCCTAGATGCTCAATAAATGTTGGTTGAATAAATGAATGGGAAATGATTTTTCCCCTTTCAGCCCCACCGCCACAAACTTGGTCTCATTCCCAGGAATTTCTTAATCATCAAATCCAATAGCTTATGCTCACTTCTTCCCTGTTCTTTGAGTACCATTTGATTATGCTTCTTTTTTGAAATGCTCTTTTTTTGGAGGGGGGTGGTTCTATGGCATGACACGTCCTAGTCGTTTTCTCTGGGAATTATTTCTTGGTCCTCATGTTAGGTTTCTTGCTCTTCCCTCTCCCCCAGCTTCCTCACAGCACCTGTGGATATTGACCTTGGCCCCTTCTCTTTTCTCCATACTCTCACTAGATCTTGGCGATCACAGATTTTCAAACAGCACTTGGTTATGTCAGTATGGATTTGCAATCATGATAGGGATGTTTACAACTTCCCTACCATTTGGGAACTTTAACCTTTTAAATCTCAATGAATATGAGGCCAGTTGTACTTTTGATGTGCTGCAATGTTGGGAGAGTGAACTGGTGTGGGGGGAAGAGAAATTTAATTTTAGATTCATTGAATTTGAAATGTCAACTGGACACTAAGTTAGAAGATCCTAGAAGTATCTGAGAAGTCATTAAGTCACAGAATCCTACATTTAGAACAACTTCTGAGTTATATGGTCTAACATTTCCCCCAGGACGGCATTCCTCAGAGATATTCTTAGAGTCTTAGGGGACAATATAATAATACCCTCTTCCTTGTCTGAGTTTGGAAACAGTTGGGAAGTAGACTGCTGGAGAGCTAAATATTATCTCATACAGATGGTAGGAAACCATGGCTTAAGACATTGATTGACCAAGGTGACTTGCTAGTACTTTACACCTGGATCAGACAGACTTACCCTCAGTCACTGCACAGCCTGGACTACCGCACCCCTCCCTCAGGCTGCTGAGGGCAGCCAGGATGCATGCATTTGCTTTTGAGTCAGGGCAGAGTGGACCGGGAGCTGAACTGTAGGCCTGGTTATTTCTCCAAAATTCGCCAGTCAGGTAACATCCCTCCTCTTCTCCTGGGGAGATGGGAGGGGTGGAGACAGAGCCCTGGAGTGTTACTGAAGTGCTTTCGGATGGGGATATGAGGCCAAGAAAATGAAGCATCTCCAGTAATAGTAATGTGTATCCAGCCTCTGGTCTAACGCTTTCTGTGCTTGAGAGGCTGTTGACTTTGGGGTGCATTCTGTTCCCTTTTGGGGAGGAGTAGGTATGTAATTAGCAAGTTGTTTCTCATATCAAAGCAGAGAAAGCAGCTTCCCAAGCACCCTTTGTCCCTAGTTCTTTCTGCTGCATCCACAAGGAATAAGAACAAATTTGTCAATTATAAAACATAGCTATGATTTTATTTTCTAGTACTTATGTGGTTACAAATTCCCAGTTCAGTCAACTGTTTATTCTTCTCTCACAGTTTCTAGTCTCAACTCTTCCCCCCTCCACTCCTGCTACTATCTTGGTTGCCATTTTCTGAGAATTCTCTATTTGTAGGTCCCTCTTAGAGTGGTATGGACCATGTTTTCTCCCCACCCTGAATGGGCCCAACTTTCTAAATACAGGGGAGCTCTCCAGGTAATCGGTGGCCTGGATCGCTCTGTACTTTTATACTCAGCTCCCTCCTTATCCTGGTCCTGAGGTTTCCCTTCAAGTAGCAGTGTGAGAGAAAACGACACTAGACAATGTGAATATTCACTCATGTGACTTACTACTCAACACTGAGTCAGATGAGAATCAGTGGGAGTAGCAGCACCCAGGGTGGGTCTTGTGCACCCAGGTTCAAGTTAATCCTTTTATATGGAAAGCTCTGTCTCCCAGATAGAGATACCCAGGTCATTTAAGGCTCTGACCAGTTATGGTTTTATTCAGAGCTTGAGGATTTCCTCATAATGCTGTTTGCATCATGAAGGCATCCTTTGCCAGAGGGATAGGGTGTGGAGAGTGCACCATGCTGAGATCCTCAACCCCATGGGGTCTGATCCACACTGTGTTCCTGGCTGCTGTTCCTTCTGTGGTTAAAAAATATAAGTCACTCCATATTCCTGCCTCTGCCCCTTCGTTTTGTCTTTCTAATTTCCATATAACATGGCTTATCAGTTTGGTTTTTCCTGAGCCTTCTAATTTATCTTCTATTTTCACTACCTAATTTTTTTTTAAATTTAATTTTATTTATTTTTTATACAGCAGGTTCTTACTGGTTATCTATTTTATACATATTAGTGTATGCATGTCAATCCCAATCTCCCAATTCATCACACCACCAACAACCCCCCGCCACGTTCCCCCTGCTGTCCATACGTTTGTTGTCTGCATTTGTGTCTCTATATCTGCCCTGCAAACCAGTTCATCTGTACCATTTTTCTAGGTTCCACATATAAATGTTAATACATGACATTTGTTTTTCTCTTTCACTACCTAATCTTGATGCCTGCCTGCTTCTCTTCTCCTATGCAATGGCTGTCTCCTCCAATCAGTACTTCACACTCAACAGTGCCAACGTTAGAGGAAATATTCCAAGTGTGATTTGATCAGGGCAGCATCCAGTGCAAGTATCACCTCCCTTAAAATGGACATTCCTGAAGCCCATCTTTGCTCCCACTTTTCCACTGAAGTTGTGCTAGCTAGACTCTCCACTGACCTTCAACAGCTGATGAAAATGTTATGACTTTATTGACCTTTCTGTGACCTGACATGGATGACAACTTCTTTAGCATTAAACCTCTCTGTAAATGCAAATCAAAACTACAGGGCTTCCCTGGTGGCGCAGTGGTTGAGAGTCCGCCTGCCGATGCAGGGGACACGGGTTCGTGCCCTGGACCGGGAGGATCCCGCGTGCCACGGAGTGGCTGGTCCCGTGAGCCATGGCCGCTGGGCCTGTGCGTCCGGAGCCTGTGCTCCGCAGTGGGAGAGCCCGCGGCGGTGAGGGGCCCGCGTACCGCAAAAAAAAAAAGAAAAAAAAATTCTACAAATAACAAATGCTGGAGAGGGTGTGGAGAACAGGGAACCCTCCCACACTGTTGGTGGGAATGTAAGATGGTGCAGCCACTATGGAGAACAGTATGGAGGTTCCCCAGAAAACTAAAAACAGAATTACCATATGATCCAGCAGTCCCTCCTAGGCATATATGCAGACAAAACTGTAATTCAAACAGATACATGCACCCCTATGTTCATAGCAGCACTATTCACAATAGCCAGGACATGGAAACAACCTAAATGTCCATTGACAGATGAACGGATAAAGAAGATGTGGTACATATATATAGTGGAATACTACTCAGCCATAAAAAAGAATGAAATAATGCCATTTACAGCAACATGGATGCAACTAGAGATTGTCAACTAAATAAAGTGAGTCAGAAAGAGAAAGACAAACACCATATGATATCAGTTATATGTGGAATCTAAATGATACAAATGAACCTATCTATGAAACAGAAACAGAATCATGGACAAAGAGAACAGACTTGTGGTTGCCAAGGGGCAGGAGGGTGTGGGAGGGATGGAGTGGGAGGTTGGGGTTAGCAGATGTAAGCTTTTATGTATAGAATGGATAAACAACATGGTCCTATTGTATAGGACAGAGAACTATATTCAATATCCTATGATAAACCATAATGGAAATGAATATTAAAAATGTATATATAAATGAATCATTTTGCTGTACAGCAGAAATTAACAGAACATTATAAATCAACTATACTTCAATTTAAAAATTATTGAAGAAAAATCTCTCTTTAAACTCAGACTCAGTGACAACACTCCCTCCTGGTTTTCTGTCCACCTCTCTGAACATTCATTTTAAGATTCCTCTAGAGATAATGTGTTCCTATTCACTTCTTATATGATAGTATTTGTAAAGGCTACATCACTGCTTCTTTGATCTTCTCATTCCATCCTCAATCTCTGGGTGATTTCAAATACATGCTTTAGGTTATATGCTGTTTACTCCTGACTTTCAAATCTATATATCTCCAGCCAGCTTTCTCTTCTGAGACCCAGGCCACTATCAGCAATACCTGCTGAGCACCTCTATCTGAATGTTCCACAGAATCTCCCCCTAGCTTGTCTAACTTAAAAACATCACCTCCCTACTGCCCTTGGGGGACTTCTCCCCACCCCTCCATATTCCTGGCCTTTCTTGGTAAACAGCATCATCACTTGTCACCCAAATCTTAACTGTGAGGGTCATCCTAAACTTCCCCTTTTATTTTTATTCTCCACATCCAATTAGTGATTAGCAAATGATACCCATTCAAGATGTTTTTCCATGTAAGAATAAAAATATAAAATGGGATTCACATTTTTTTCAAATTTTGCCATATAATGGGTCTCATTTTTATTGCACTATTTTAAATCCACAGAATTCATATTTGTATAAAATGCAACCATACCACACTAAGAACTATGTTAGGGTTTTTACCACAAGTTATCTCATGTAATTCTCCTAAAAGCTTTGTGAATTTGGCATTATTTTTTCTTTTTTGCAAAAAAATGAAATGATGTTTGGAAAGTAGGTTAAATCGCAGTGGTATGGTTGGGATTGGTCTGAGTCTGTCTGACTGAACAAGTACTTTAAACTTTGTAGAGTGTGAATTATACTCCCTAATATTTGGATGAAAATAAATGTCATATTTATTTATTTCCCTATGTCAGGTCCGTCTGCTACATGTCTCCACCCATTTGGCAGCCAGTAAAGTCAATCTCAATCATGAAATGTAATCCTAATCCCCCTTGGCCCCTGCTCCTTGGTTGTGCAAGAGTCTTAGAGGTCTCTTAGAGCCCAAGAACCCAAGAAGAGCACTGGACTTGAGCCCACTAAGTCCAGTGCTGGCCACCACACCTGTGCTTCCTAAGTTGATTCAGTCCCTTGAAGGCAGGAGGCTCCACAGTTTCTGAACCAAGCTTGGGCACAGGGATTTTTACCATGGCGTTCAAGGCAGGCTTTTTAGTGGTCAGTTGCTGTGGCCTTCAGAGGGCTCCCATTAGGGGGCCTGTCACCTCTTAGGAGGGTTGGCATGGGAATGCAGCACAGATGTCTGCCATAAGCTCCCATTCTTTCCCTAAGTGGTGAAATCAGGAATTGAGATAGGGTATGTTTGAATCTAAGTCTTGTTTTTTCATCTACTACATCATAATGCCTATCCTTGAACTTGTGTTGAACAAAAATGCTGAGGTCTTTTTTATCTGAACTGCTGGCCAGCAGTTTTACCTTATGTCACTGCTATTCTCAACCTAAACACAGCAGTTCCTGTTATTCCTATTCAAGTTCATCTTGTTGATTTTGGTTCTAATTCCAATATTCAGTGAATTAGCTATGTCGTACAGCCTGTGGAATTCACTGCTTTTATAAACATGATGCTTACAGTCTTATCAATGGTGAAAAAATGTTGAACAAAAATCCTGTCTACTCTTCCTTTCTGGGGCTCATTCTGCTGCCCTGAGCTGTTAAGATGCCTCTCTGGCTTTTTTTTTTTTTTAGCAGTACGCGGGCCTCTCACCGTTGTGGCCTCTCCCGTTGAGGAGCACAGGCTCCAGACGCGCAGGCTCAGCGGCCATGGCTCACGGGCCCAGCCGCTCTGCGGCATGTGGGATCTTCCTGGACCGGGACACGAACCCGTGCCCCCTGCATCGGCAGGCGGACTCTCAACCACTGCGCCACCAGGGAAGCCCGCTTTTTTGTGTTTTTAAAGTCAGTTTTCTATCCATATTTTCCCCCTTCCCATAAGACCCTGTATTGTATGGAAAGTGGGCGTGGTTTATATGCTGGTGGGACACTTAACCAGGACCACGACCACCAGGGTGGTGCTAGCTCTGGGTGGAGTGAGGGGAAGACTGTTCCATAGCTGACTGTGGTAGAGAATGGTCTTCAGAGGATTTGGCCAAACAGCCACAGCCAGGCCAGGTAGTGAGCATGAAAGAATTCCCATCTGGTGAGAGTCCTGCAGGTGCGGAGAACACAGGGATCGGGGTATGGCAGCTGTCAACATGTGGTGACCATGGCAACAGGCAAGTGATGAGGGACAGGTGGTCAGGCAGACACTGAGGGTCTGTATACAGAGCTAAGGGACCAGAACAAGCAATGGAGGACCCCAATTCAGGTGAGGGTTGCCAGAGTTAGCAAGTAAAAATACAGGACGCCCAATTAAATTTAAATTTCAGGTAAAGTTTTCCTTTTCTTTGCAGTATAACTTTGTCCTGTACAATATGTGGCTTATACTAAAAATTTATTAGTTGTTTATGTAAATTCAAATTTAATTGGGCATCCTGTATTTTATGTAGCAAGCCTAATCCAGGTAGAACTGGAAAATGGTGTAGAGTTAGGTCCCTCTATCTTTAGACTAGGATAACAATGGACACATAACAGGGGTCTTCTAAGAATTAAAATGAAATGCCTAGCACAGAAGAAGTGCACAATAAATGTAAATGTCCTTTCCACCTTCACACAAGCTTCTTTCCCTTCTTATGAAAGTCTAGCATTAAAATTTTGATTAGGTAGTTGTCATAAATAAAATATCATATAAGCTGTAAGAATGAACAAACTCTATGAGGGAGAGAATTTTTAAAAATTTGCTGGTGCCAAAGGGTGAGCCTTGGGAAATACCCATGATTTAAGAAAAGGCAGGGAAGCCAATTGGGGACTGTTATGGTTAATTTTATGCATCAACTTGAATGGGCCATGGGGTGCCCAGATATTTGGCTAATCCTTATTTCTGGGTGTGTCTGTGAGGATGTTTTTGGATGAGATTAACATTTGAATTAGTACACTGAGTAAAGCAGATGGCCCTCCCCAGTGTGAGTGGGTATCATCCAAGCCACTGAAGGCTGAATAGCCAGCTTGCCAACTGCAGATCTTGGACTTCTCAGCTTCCATAATTCTGGGAGCCAATTACTTAGAGTGTGTGTGTGTGTGTGTGTGTGTGTGTGTGTGTGTGTGTGTGTGTGTGTGTGTGTGTGTGTGTGTGTGTGTGTGTGTGTGTGTGTGTGTGTGCGTGCGCGCATACATATGTATATATCCTATAGTTTCCCTAGACTAATAGAAAAATGGAGAGAGCAGAGAACCAGGGTGGAGAGTCAGGGAAAAACCAGGATAATGCGGCATCTCGGAAGCTGTGAGAATAGAGAATTTACATTAAAAAAACAAAAATGAGGTTCACAGTAAATGGTTAATGTCACTGTCTTTCTGGAGATAAAAGAAGGTCCTAAAGAAAAAAGTTCTTGACTTTAGTTTCTAAAAGGGTAATATTTGTTAAATCTGATTAATGGATATGTGCTTATTATTAATTTCTTTCTTCCTCTAGATGCTTAAATGTTTCATAATATTTTACTTTGCTTTGATCTGAATTTCCCAAACTTATTTGGTCACATAATTATTTTTTCCTACCAAATATTTTTTAATATTTTAAGTAACACTTGTGGAAATATTGGTCTATATGTCCCTGGGATCTAACTCTTGAATGTCAGGCTATAACCACCAAACCGTAGTTCAGACCCATATGGAACTTATATCCAAAACAATATTTTGACTTTTAATGGCATTTGGGAATCATAGTAGAATGTTTTTTAGGATACTGTCTTCTAGAGAGCATATGTCTCCTTTGAGAATAAGTTTAAGTTAGGGAGAAATAGAAGAAAGATACAGGGTGAAAAACTCACATTAATTTATTATTTTTCCTTAAAATTCTATATACATGAGAAGAAGCTCACAGTTAAGTTTTTAGAATATCTACCATTTTATACATCAGAAATACTGCATTAAAAACAAAAATAACTTCTCTAGAATGTCCTACTTTGGGTAAGCAGAACAAGATAGTTGCTACGAATGGTCCAGGAATTGAAATAATATTTAAATTTTTTAAAGATTAAGTTTAAATAGAACATGCAATTTAGCCATGGAAGCAGATTAATTGTTAAGTGTTCTACTCTTGGGAGTTCTATTTCTAATGGGATATGGTTAAATTTTCCTCTGTTTGGAAGGGAAAGTGTTGTTATATTTTTTGACATTAGATGTTGTGCAAAAAGGAACGGTTAGTTTAAACAGGGAACAGAAAACTCTTGACCTCGTACTGGCAAAGTTCCATTTTGATTTTGGATGAGGAGAATGACTTCATTAAACAATTGAGGTTTACTTTTGAACAAATTTTTTCTTCAAGTAAATGGGTGTTTGCAGAATTTTGACACAAATATCTCTTAGGAGAATTTGTCAGCAAAATGATGAAAGTCTTTTCATACTGTCAAGTAGTTTATGATTGGAAAATGTCTAATAATTATGAGGCTTTGGAAAAATATTCAAAATAGAGGTTATATGGTGAGGATTAAAATTTATGCTGAAAGGTGTTTTATGACTCATTCTATTCTAGGCAGGTGGCAGTCAGGTGAGAACAGTATATCATTCTAGAATGGGGTAAAGTTTCAGTGGAAATTGTGTAGGGAAATGAATCCTAAATGTAGAAAATCAAAGTATGAATCTGAGCTCTGGATAACTGTGTGTTATGGACTGAATGGTTGTGCCCCTACCAAATTCATACGTTGAAGTATTAACTCCCAATGAGATGGTTAGGAAGTAGGATCTTGGGGAGATAATTAGGTTTAGAAGAGGTCATGAGGGTAGATCCCCCATAATGCGATTGCTGCCCTTAGAAGAAGAGGAAGAGACACCAGAGCTTCCTTTCTTTACCATGTGAGGACACAACAAGAGGGCAGTTGTCTACAAGCCAGGAAAAAAGCCCTTACCAAGAACCAAATCTGCCAGTACTTTGATATTGGACTTCCCAGCCTCCAGAACTGTGAGAAATAAATGTCTGTTGTTCAAGCCACTCAGTCTACGGTATTTTGTTATAGTAGCCTGAGCTGACTGAGACATTGTGTAATCTACAGCATGTAATTTAATCTCTTTGATCTTCAGTTTCCTGATTTGTATAATGGGGATAAAGCTGATGTGAACTATAATGTTTGTGAATGAGCCTACCAATACTAAACATGACTAAACCAATACTAAACAATCCCACTGGTAGACAGTCAATGGTAGAATGGACCCAAGAGGTTTACTCTGACATTTAAAAGCACTTATGCCTAAGCTGCCTAATGATGACCTCGATTACTAGTGAATGTTTAAATATATTCACATTCTAACAGAACTCTATTTTTAATCTCTGGGAATTGTGAAAACTGGCCCTTTTGAGGCAAAGCAGTGTTGCCAAAAAAGATCTTTGGGGATTTTTCATTTCTTGCCCCTAAATTTGGCTCTATTTGTTCTGATGAAATGAGTGTTTCAGGACACAGGTTGCCCTCAGGACAGGGGTGACAAGAAACAAATAGGGTTAAGAATTTGGCTTGCCCCAAGGGATCTTGCCATAGCTCTTTTAGGTTAAGTTCCAGAAGAGCCACCAAGCTGGGCCCCATCTTGGGAGTGCTGAGGATGGGGATGGTCTACAGCAAGGGTGGGAGACTGTGGCCTATGGGACAAACCTGCCCACCACCACCTATTTTTGTATGAATTTCTAACTAAAAATAGTTTTTACATTTTCAGATGTAAAATAAAAAAGACCATTCATCTTTTGGTGATTTGTTGTTCAGTGAGTTGAGGACATTTCCTCTTGGCCCACAAAGTCAAAATATTTAGTTTTTGGCCCTTTTTAGAAAATGTTTGCTGACCCCTGGTCTAGCAATAACCTAGAAATACTATAGGTCAGTGAGTAAGACCCAGGAAATCAAAGAGGTGGTAAAAGCGTCCTGAAGCCAAGGGTGTTTGCTCCCTACTTTGATGATCTGTTGGGTGGTGGACTGGCAAGATGTTTGCTGCTTAATAGTCAATCCCTCCCCTCTTTCTTGTTAACAGAACCTTGATTTGGTTCAAGAGTCCACTCTTCATGAGCTTCAGGGGATGATTTTCCTGCTCCTAGCCTCCCCTAGTTATCTAGTTGTGTATAATCAAAAACCACGATTTTCCACCAATACCCAATTCCAGTGTAACACCACAGGGTTCATTCTAGTTTCCTTCCTTTCCACACTCATAACTACCTTCTCCTAGAGGGAGAAACCCGGCTCCCAATTTCCTAGCCTTTTAACTTACTTGATCTATCCACCTCTTCCCCATATGTACCAATCTCCTACCGTCACGGCCACCTTTCCTGTGCAAGTACCACCCTCCTTACACTCCTCTGGTTCTGACATTCCACACAGGCCAGTCCCTCATCTCAAGAATTGATGTGCGGGCTTCCCTGGTGGCACAGTGGTTGCGAGTCCGCCTGCCGATGCAGGGGACGCGGGTTCGTGCCCCGGTCCGGGAAGATCCCACATGCCGCGGAGCGGCTGGGCCCGTGAGCCATGGCCGCTGAGCCTGTGCGTCCGGAGCCTGTGCTCCGCAACGGGAGAGGCCACAGCAGTGAGAGGCCCGTGTACCGCAAAAAAAAAAAAAAAGAATCGATGTGCTTCTCACACCACCAAGCTCCATCTCCCCTCCATCCCCCCCAGGGTGACCACCTGCCTTATCTCTCCTGGGGTCCCCACTGCTTGACTAGATCACTTTCCTGTGCACTTGGGCTCTAAGCCTTGTGCCAGGCCAGCTTCCTCATGCTGTTGGTGCCCCACCTCTGACACCATGCCCTCACCCCTCACCTCTGCCTCACTTGGATGCCCGCCTCCCCCACTGAAGCTCAAACATCTGCACTGGGTAGCCCTCCTAAGTGGACGCCCTCCTCTGGGAGTGGCTATTACTCACATTCCACTCAGATGCCTACTGTGTTAGTCCCACCTAATAGGTTTAGAAAGAGGAAGGGTTCGGGTTTTCACATCCCTCCATCATTCTTTTATTCCTGGGCAGAGGACCAGGCCTGCCTGAAGGTTGTGATATAGGCTTTGACACATTATGTGTAATGGACCAAAACTGAACCTTTAATTTTTATTATATCTTATTTCCATCAAGAGAAAGGATCTTTTCCATTTCTCCAGCTTTGAGGTATGGTCTCTTGGTTTAGAACTAACAGACTCACCTACTCAGTCATTGGACAGAGGTACCAGTGAGTGGTACCTGACTTAGCTTAGTGGAAACCAGCCTTTCACAGGCATGTTTTTCTCATTTCTACTTTTTCTCTTTTATAAACCTCGAGAAATACAGATATCTTGACCTGAAGGGAATCCCTCTTCAGCTTTACCAAGCAACGTGAATATATAGGCCTTGCAGAATGATTTGGCCAGCATGCACGTAACAACATTTTGTAAACCGAGCGCTATACAGTTGCTCAGGAGGCTTTGCTACAGTTATTTGATGGTGCACACTGTCGCATAATTCTGTGATGCATAAATTGTGTCTGATTTAGAAGATTTATACTGTAACATTTTTCCCCTCCAGGGCCAATGGTGTCTGGACTTATTTTTGTTTCGTTTCCACTGTGCTCACAGCAAGAACTCCCACATGAAATGCATTACTATCCAGGCAATCTAACAAATAAGTAGGGAGTGCTGGTGTTACTAGAGAATAGATTTAACTCTCATGAAGTTCTTTTTTTTTTTACGAGCTGGCTTGTCTTGGAAAACAAGGAATTACAAAATCTTAGAATAATAGAATCTTCGTCTAGGAGGAACTTAAAGTTCATCTCTTCCAACAGGCTCCTCTACCCCAAGTCAGTAACTCCTCGGTAACACACTCAATGTTCTATCATAGTCAGTGAGCAGACATCCTTCCTAGTCAGCCCACTTCACTTTAGCTCTTCCTTGATCCTTCTCCCTGCTCTTATGTGGAACACATGTGCTGATATGTGTTCCAATACCAATCAAACACCACAGAGGGTTAGAGAATATATTTAATTCTCACCATGACCATTATACATTCTTTTCTTTTGGCACTTGCTTGCTTGGGAGAGCAGAGAATTACAAAATCCTAAAATCATAGAGTGTTTGTGCTAGAAGAGACTAGCCTAGAGGACTTTCCTTACATAAAGGTGAAATCTGTCAGCTATTGATTTCCTCTCAGGGATCCTAGTTCTATCATTTGAGGTCAAAATGAAAATATCTGTTGTACACCTGGTGCTTCAGCTTACTGTCAGCATTTCATAGTCTCCCCATCCCAGGAACCATTCCTGGTCTCTTGCAAGTGTCATTCATTACCACATGGGTCAGGAGGAGTGAGGAGTGGGCATTAAGTGTGAAAGGTCTCAGACTCTAGGTAGACTTTTCTTCCAGCTGCTGCCATATTCCTTAGCTGGGATCATATACCACCAGCACCTGTTTTGACTGCTTAGGGGCAGAGCAGGCTTCCTTGAACTTGTGAATTCTTTTTCTTTTGTTCTCCCCCTACTAGGGGTGCAAGGTTCTTCTCTCCTATTTTGTCTTCTTTGTTACATCCCTCCAATTCCCTTGTGATATGGGCTTTCATTTCTCTAGCTCGCCTCACTATGTTTTCACGACCACTAGATGTTCTTTCTTCTCCTAAAGATCCCACTCCACCTGGCACATAGTGGGTACTGACTGATACATATTAAATAGGAAGACTGAATAGCCTCACACTTGATACTTATATATATTTTCATGGTATTAAGTTTTCTTAAAACTGTGCTTTTTATTCTCTGTCACATCTTGTCAGTTTTTTTTGCTGTTGTTGTTAGAACCCCGTGCATAGAATAACCACACAGTAATTTTCTATGGAATTGAATTAGAAATCCACACTTACCTGCCCTGATGTTCTTCCCAGGTTTCCATGTTGGCAACAGCCCCTGTTCCTTGTGGAGTTATTTTCCATTTTTCCAAGTATAAACGCATATGAATGTTTTAGAACTCTCAATATATATTGCACAACAATGGCATGACTCCCTAGGAGAAAGTGTAAGTTTATGGTAATTGCACTTAAATTCTTTACAAAAATTTATTCCACACTGAGATGTGGAAAACCTGCCTCTTAAATATTTCTGGGTAATGTTCTATAGAATTAGTGAGGTATGATTGTCATAGAGCAGGTGCTTAACAATAAGTGTTAAATGAACTAGTGAATAAATTAATACCACATATCGGAAATGGCATTATATGGTCTTTTTCTATTAGCCCCTTGCTTTTCTACTAGGTAGACAAGAATGCAGGAATGCCTTTCATATAAAAGTCTGTCTCCATTTATGCAAGAATTTGCACCTGGATGATGGGCACAATCCAGTTAGAAATGGACTTTCTTTTGGTTATAAATAATATTCTGTTAGATTTCTCATTTAAAAGTAATTTAATTACATGATATGGGAAAAATCAACCTTTTAAACTTAACATTAAAGATCACACAATGGCAATACAATTAGAAGTCTAGTTTTAACTATCTGGCCATGAATCACAACAGGAATCATAAAATTTTCAGTATGGAAGAGGCTTTGGGAGATTTGCTCATTAAAGACCCTCATTTTGCAGATGTGGAAATGGACTCAGGGAAGTTAGGTAATTGAAATGAGTAGTATTGCTCCAAAATTCAAAATCGCTCCAAAATTGTTTGAAAATAGATGTAATTAGCTAAGATAACATCACACTGGATTAGGGTGGGTCTTAAATCTAATGACTGGTTTCTTCATAAAAGAAAGGAGAGGGAGATTCAGATACACAGAAACACACAGGAGGGAAGAAGGCCATGTGAAAAAGATTGGAGTGATGTAGCTATGAGCCAAGGAATGCCAAGGAATGCCAGCAAACAGCAGAAGCTAGTAAGAGGCAAGGAGGGAGCCACCTCTAGAGCCTTCAGAGGGAGCATGGCCCTGCCAACACTGTCATTTCAGACTTGTACCCTTTTCTGTTGTTTTAAGCCACACAGTTTGTGATAATTTGTTACAGCAGCCTTGGGAAACTAAGACAGTAACCTTCCAAGGAGTAGCAGTGACTCTGGAATAAAGGCTCAATCCACTCTGAGCAGTGGCATGTCCATTTCCTTGTGTGTTGAGGAGACTCAGAGGTGCTCTCTTCAGTGACTTTATGTCTTCATTAGTTCTATTACAGTTTGCTAGCCTTAGGGCTTTGCTTTCTGGCCCCTTCTTACTCCAAGTTGTTCTTACCCAACTCTTACACAAGTCACTTGTTCTCACATTGCTTAGAATCTCAGAAATTTGGCCCTACACTTTTACTGCTATTCTGTGCTGCTACTTCTCTTTTCTAGGTTGCTTTTACCCCTGGGCATAAACCCTGTCTATTATAATACTTCCTCAAGTATAGTATATGTGCAAAACTGTACAGGTACACTTTTCAGGCCATCTGATTGACCATAATACCTTTCCAGTACTTCTAGGCCATTTCAATGACTGACAATTCGTGGCACATTTTCCCCTTTGCAGCACATACAGACAAAAGGTAGAGTTTTTACTTTCTGATAAAGTCATTTGATGCACAGAAGTTCTAAACTTTGATGAATCCTAACTTATTTTTTCCTTTATTGCTCATGCTTTTGTTGTCATATCTAAGAGTCCATTGCCAAGCCCAAGGTCATGGAGATTTACCCCTATTTTCTCTTCTAAGAGTTTTACAGATTTTAGCCTTATATTTAGGTTATTGATCCATTTTGAGTAAATCTTGTGTATGATGTGAGGTAGGAGGTCCAAAATTTATTCTTCTGCATTTTGATATCCAGTTGTCCCAGCATTGAAGAGACTGCTCCTGCCACACTGAATGTTCTTGGCATCCTTGCAAAAATCAATTGACCATAGATGTATTGGTTTATTTATTTATTTTTTTTGCGGTACACGGGCCTCTCACTGTTGTGGTCTCTCCCGTTGCGGAGCACAGGCTCCAGACGCGCAGGCTCAGCAGCCATGGCTCACGGGCCCAGCCTCTCCGTGGCATGTGGGATCTTCCCAGACCGGGGCACGAACCCGTGTCCTCTGCATCAGCAGGCGGACTCTCAACCACTGCCCCACCAGGGAAGCCCTGGTTTATTTTTATACTCTTAATTCTACTACAACAGTATATTTACCTATCCTTATGCCAGTACCATGCAGTTTCGATTACTGTAGCTTTGTAATAAGTTTCAAAATTGGGAAGTGTGTCTCCTTTAAATTTGCTTTTCTTTTCCAAAATTGTTTTAGCTACTTGGGGCCCCTTGCAATTCCATATGAATTTGAGGATTGGCTTTTCTGTGTTTCTGGGGAAAAAAAGGACCACTGGCATTTTGATAGGGATTATACTGAATTTGTAGATCACTTTCGGTAGTATTGACATCTTAATATTATTCATGTTAGTATTACCTATTCCTTGGATATTTGATAGAATAGTCTTGTAAACTCTTTGAGCCTGTGGGTTTGTTTTTGGTGTTTATTCATAGGCAGATTTCAAAGTCTGATTAAATTTCTTTTATTGTTACTGTTGTTATGTCTTCCAATCTATTAACTTGGGATATTTTTCCATTTATTTAGGTCTTCTTTAATTTCTTTCAGTAAAGAAAGAAATTTCAGTGTACTAGTCTTCCACCTCCTTAAATTTATTCCTGGGTACTTTATTCAAAAGTGAGGTTTTTAAAATAAAATATTTTAGGCATGCAAAGAAATATAATATAATGAACACCTGTGTAATCACTACTCAGTTTAAGAAATAAAACTTAACAAATACAATTAAAGCCGCTCTAACTGCATTTTTCCCCCTCCCTCAGAAGTAACTGCTCTCTTACACACCATACACAAAAATAAACTCAAAATGGATTAAAGACCTAAATGTAAGGCCAGACACTATAAAACTCTTAGAGGAAAACATAGGCAAAACACTCTATGACACAAATCACACCATGATCCTTCTTGACCCACCTCCTAGAGCAATGGAAACAAAAATAAACAAATGGGACCTAATGAAACTTAAAAGCTTTTGCACAGCAAAGGAAACCATAAACAAGACAAAAAGACAACCCTCAGAATGGGAGAAAATATTTGCAAATGAAGCAACTGACAAAGGATTAATCTCTAAAATATACAAGCAGCAGCAGCTCATGCAGCTCCATATCAGAAAAACAAACAACCCAATCCAAAAATGGGCAGAAGACGTAAATAGACATTTCTCCAAAGAAGATATACAGATTGCCAACAAACATATGAAAGGATGCTCAACATCACTAATCATTAGAGAAATGCAAATCAAAACTACAATGAGGTATCACCTCACAATGGTCAGAATGGCCATCATCAAAAAATCTACCAACAGTAAATGCTGGAGGGGGTGTGGAGAAAAGGGAACCCTCTTGCACTGTTGGTGGGAATGTAAATTGATACAGCCACTATGGAGAAGAGTATGGAGGTTCCTTAAAAAGCTAAAAATAGAACTACCATATGACCTAGCAATCCCACTACTGGGCATATACCCTGAGAAGATCATAATTCAAAAAGAGTCATGTACCACAATGTTCATTGCAGCTCTATCTACAATAACCAGGACATGGAAGCAACCTAAGTGTCCATCGACAGAAGAATGCATAAAGAAGATGTGGCACATATATACAATGGAATATTACTCAGTCATAAAAAGAAATGAAATTGAGTTATTTGTAGTGAGGTGGATGGACCTAGAGTCTGTCATACAGACTAAGTCAGAAAGAGAAAAACAAATACTGCATGCTAACACATATATATGGAATCTAAAAAAAAAAAAAAGGTTCTGGAGAACATAGGGGCAGGACAGGAATAAAGACACAGATGTAGAGAAGGTTCTGGAGAACATAGGGGCAGGACAGGAATAAAGACACAGATGTAGAGAATGGACTTGAGGACACAGGGAGGGGGAAGGGTAAGCTGGGATGAAGTGAGAGAGTGGCATGGACATATATACACTACCAAATGTAAAATAGCTAGTGGGAAGCAGCCACATAGCACAGGGAGATCAGCTCGGTGCTTTGTGACCACCTAGAGTGGTGGGATGGGGGGGTGGGAGGAAGACGCAAGAGGGAGGAGATATGGGGATATATGTATATGTATAGCTGGCTCACTCTGTGATACAGCAGAAACGAACACAACATTGTAAAGCAATTATACTCCAATAAAGATCTTAAAAAAAAATTAACTGCTCTCTTAAATTTAGTGTTTATCATTTCCTTACATAGTTTGATAGGCAGAATAATAGTCCCCTGTGCTACCTGCCCCCCACCCCCACCCCAATCCTCAGAACCTGTGAATACATGGCAAGAGTCTTTGCAGACTCAAGTTAAAGATCTTGAGATGGTGAGATTATCCTTGTTTATCTGGGTGGATCCAATGTAATCACAAGGGTCCTTATAAGTAAAAGAGGGAGGTAGGACTCCTTGTAAATACATCTCTCCAAGGGCCAGATAAGCACTAGTGTCTCTAGCTTTTATGATCTATAGATGTCTCCCAGGTCCTGCGACACATATCTCCTTGAATGTAAATTATTAGGGATCTTCCTGACATCTTGGGAGCTTGACCTAGGGAAGGAACTAGGCCAGATTATACACATTTGACCTTCTTGGGGAGACAAGAGAAGTTTTATTATCCTTTTAGATCAGAGAAATTAACTAGACAGAAAGCTACAGATCTAATCTCCATAGTATGTAGAAAGTAAAATGTTTATAGAGGAAGTGAAGACAAAACATTACCTTTTTATCATATAGATTTCTGTCTCCAGAGGCTAGAGCTTTTTCCTCAGGAGCACTGAGGAATCCATGAAAGATTTTTATTTCCTCACACTGATTTATCAACAATTGAGAGTTGATGATTGTGGATTTGTCAATTTCTCCTTTGTATCTTTGCAGCTCTACTACTGGATACTTTCATTTAGAATTGTTATATATCTTTAGTAAATTATTTGTATTGTTTTCTTTAATTATAATGTAGTGACCCTCTTTATCAGACAAATTTTTAAAATCCACCTAAAATACAATACTGAACAAGATGAACACAACTGAAAGGAAATTTGATAGCTATATTGATATCAGAGGAGAAAACTTTAAAGCAAAAGCATTATTAGGGATAATCTTTGTCTTCCAAGCAGTGAATTTTGTTAAATTTATTATTGCTAGATATACTTAGATTCATTTTTCTCAACTTATTTTATACTATTTATTCTCTTTTATGTACTTGTTTTGTCCTTTCCTGCCTTTATTTATTGAATTTTAAAAGCTACCGCCTTGTCCCCATTTTCATGTGTTAGAAGATATCCATTCTATTTCCATTATTTCGGTGGCTTCTCTTAAATATTTTTGACATGTGCATTTACCTTAATAAAGCCTAAAGTAGCTTAATAGCTATACTTTCTTCCTGACTCATTAATGGAATTTAGAACATTTTAACTCTGATTACTTTCTCCAGTCTTAGAGTATGAATATATTCTAGCGGTTTTGTCCCTTGTTTTTTGTACTCCCACGTGTCATCATCCTTATATGTTTTTATAAGGTTGCTGGGTTTACCCTTATGCTTATTAAATTTCTTTGCCCATCATTACTATTTCATTTCACTCCTTTCCTCTGATTTCAATGTCCTTTAGAAGTTGTTTTGTGATGGGTGTATTAGAGGCAAACTCTCTCAGTCTTTGTCGTAGAGTGTCTTTACTTAATACTCATCCTTGAGTTGTAATTTACTTGCATGTGGTATCTGAGATTGGTAAGTATTTTCTGCTGACTATGCTTTCTGCGACTGCTAAGTGACATTCTTTTGTAGGTAACCTGTCTCCGGTTGCATTTAAGGTTTTCCTTTGCTTATGGCCTTTTGCAATTTCACTACAAACCCATGGTATCTTGATTATCCTGTTTGGGATTTCTTGTGCTTCTTAAATCTGAGAATTGTTGCTTTTCATCAGTTCTAAAGCATTTTTGTCTGTAATATTTTTGAGTTTTTTTTTTTTTTTTTTTTTTTTGGTGGTACGCAGGCCTCTCACTGTTGTGGCCTCTCCCGTTGCAGAGCACAGGCTCTGGATGCGCAGGCTCAGCGGCCATGGCTCACGGGCCCAGCCGCTCCGCAGCATGTGGGATCTTCCTGGACTGGGGCACGAACCCGTGTCCCCTGCATCGGCAGGTGGACTCTCAACCACTGTGCCACCAGGGAAGCCCTATTTTTGAGTTTTGCTTTGATTCCATTTGCTCTGTTCCTTCCTTCTGGAAATTCTATAAAGATATATAGAATATTGGACCTTTTTATGTTATATAATGTGTCTCTTAACCTCCTTTATATTTTCCATCTCTTTATCTCTCTGTGCTTTATCCTGTGTAATTTCATTATACATAATCCAGTTTGCTATTCCTTGTATTAGCTGGGTTTCTTCTGCTATTTAACTCATCTGTTGAGTTTTTAGTTTCAATCATTATGTTTTTAATTGCCATGAATTTTATTTGGTTTCTTTATAAATCTGCCCAGTCCTTTTTCAACAACAGCTTTTCTCAAGAATTTTTTTGTCTTCATCACCTTAATGTTTTCATGATTACTGACAATTTTATTCATGAAGTTATTGTTTTTCTGTTGTTCACTCTTGTTGGACTTTTTTTCCTCCCTGTGTTTTGTAATTTTTATTGAGAGCTCATTTTGTTGTGGCTTAATCTGTACGAATTCTACAAGGCCAGGTTTGAGGGTGTGTTTCTTTAGAGAGAGGGTATTTATTTCTGCCAAATGCCCCATAGTTACTACCAAGTTGCAAACTCTTTTCATGTTAATGTATCAAATACAATTACAAAGGTAATAAATTCAAGTTAGATCCCACAAATAATAAAATTCAAATTCCAATGCACACAATAAGTGGTCTTTGGTTACAAATTCTTTGGGAAATTTTTTTGATCCCAGGCTAGGTACTTCAGTTTTTCTCTTGTCAATAGCAGTTTTTTTTTTTTTTTTGCGGTACGCGGGTCTCTCACTGTTGTGGCCTTTCCCATGGTGGAGCACAGGCTCCCGAGGCAAAGGCTCCGGATGCACAGGCTCAGCGGCCATGGCCCACGGGCCCAGCCACTCTGGGGCATGTGGGATCTTCCCGGACCGGGGCACAAACCCGTGTTCCCTGCATTGGCAGGCCGACTCTCAACCACTGCGCCACCAGGGAAGCCCAATAGCAGTTTTTTATTTTGTTTTTACATCACTTTTTTATAATCCTGGATTTCTCTGTCTCTCTCCCTTTCTCTGTCTCCTTCTCTTTCTCTCTCTGACTCAGTTATGACCTCCAGCTTTGTATAAGCCTGGTAACTTTTTCTGTCCCTGCATGGCCAGTAAAATCTGAACCTATTTGTTATGAAAAGCAGCAACCACCTCCACTGTTCTCCCATCCCAAGCAACTATGGCATGGATCTCTTATTGTGTGTCTGGGTTTACAAAGACTGGGGCCCTGGATATTTTCCTTACTTTCTTGAAAACTCAATTATTTTTTAAAAACAAATGTTTGTTTTAGAGAGTAGAAAACTGATTATTAGAGGTTATGGGGTAGGGGAAATAGGGAGTTTGGAAAAAGGATATCAACTTTCAGCTATAAGATGAATAGGGTCTGAGAATCTAAAGTAATACATGGAGATAAATAATCTAATACACTTTAGATTAAAAGTAATCTAAAGTCATCTAAATAATGACTATGGTTGATAACACTGTGTTGTATAATTGAAATTTGCTAACAGAGTAGAACTTAAATGTTCTCATAAAAATAAATAAAGAGAAGTATGTGAGATGTTGGATATGTTTAATTTAACTAGATGGGGGAATCCTTTTATAATGTATACATAAATCAACTCACTATGATGTACACTTTAAATATCTTATAATTTTATGTCAATATACCTCAATAAAGCTGAAATTTTAAAAAATTTAAAAAGGAAATATTTTTTTAAATGTTTGTTTTAGCATTTACTGATGTTTTGTATCAAGAGGATTTCCAGATTTTCTAGTCTACCATTTTTCTAGAAATAGAAGCCAAAGTGGGTTTATTGATCTTTCCGAGGAATCCTATAACTTTAAAAAGACTCCAGTTCAGAAAATAATTATTGAATGCCTTCTATGTAGTACCAGCTATTATTTAGGAAAATTGTTCACTTTCTAGCAGAATACCACTTTAATTCAGAAAATAAAATAAATCTACCTATCTTCCTCACCATCCTTCTGCAACTATCAGTTTGATCACATTATATCAAAGGCAGCATCAGATAAGTTCTAGAACTCTAAATTCCTACCTTCAGATAAAATTCAAGCACATAAACCCCTGCTACCACAATATACGGATTACATTACCATTAACACACACACACACACTCACACAAAATGGTAAATTGAAGAGTTAGATAAAAATTCACATATTTTTTCAAAATTGTGAATGTTTTTCTTTGTGTTTAGATTTTCTCCTACCTCAGTTTAAGAGATGTGGTAATATGTGGTCAAGTTAATTGCTCCTGGTTGTTGATGACACAAATGAGCTCATTGTGGAATGGTGTAAGTAGACACGACCTGAAGCTATGTCTTTATTCTAGTTCTCAAAGGAGAATAGACTGCTATAAAGCCACCTGTAATGGGGAATACCATCTTCCCTGCTCCACAACATGGGGCCACAAAAAGTAGGTGCATTTGTTTCTCTTTTGTCCAGGCACAAGCCTGAAGGACAAGATAAAAAAAAATGTTATTTGAAGAGATTCAATATGAGTATTTTCTAATTTAACTAGTAGAAATAAATTGAATATTATTTTTGGATTGAAACAAAGCTCCATTGTAACTGAGTTAGGCTTAACATTGCCTTACTCAAGGAGCTCCAGAGATATATTGAGAAAATGCAAGCAAGGTGCTTACTGTAGAGCCTGCATGTAGGCAGCACTCAGTAAATATTAGCTATTATTGTTGGTTCAAAAAATACAACAAAGCAGCACAAAATATGGAGTAAAGGAAAAAAAACTACTGAGCATGAAATAGGGCTAAAATATACATGTACGCAAAGCTTGTTTGATAATTCTTAGTGTATTTACATGCACATGTACACACACACTCAGGAATTTTCTAATGCGGACTCCTAGGCTCATGCCTCTGTATTGTTCTTGTCATTGCACTATTTTTATACTATTCTCATAAACTAGAACAAGCTTATATTTTTCATTCCAAAGAGACATTGGGTGGTAGGTCTTAGCCAACAACAGAAAATAAACATGTGTTATCCCTGATGACCTTCCTTTTCTTTCTCTTGGATGATTGCTTTAATCTTAACAACTGTGATCATTTATGCCATCAACAAATGTTGGAGTAGTAACATTTTCCTTGTTGCCTAAGTCCAGTAAATAGCTGGCTTCACCACCCCTTCTTAATTGCTATTGATTGGAGGACAAATGATATCATGTGCTCAGACTGATCTATGAATAGGTGGTCAGGGCCATTCTGGAGAAACTTTGACAAAGAAAGTAAGAGGAGTTGACAAGGTACAGGGAATCTAGGCTCCATAAGTCAACTCAGAATCTTTACATCTCATCAGAACACCATCCCATTCTTGGCTATACTGCTCTACTCTCATCTTATGCAGCAACGGCAATAAGAAAATGTGCTTCTGTCTTAGTTAACCCCTCTTAGCTACCAAATTTAGTATTCCTGTCTTAGATGTATTTTTAGTACAAGGCAGTGATTCTTAAGCTTTAGAATGCATTAGAATCATCTGAAGGGATTGTTAAGACAGATTGATGGTTGCCACCCCCAGAGTTTCTGACTTAGTAGGTCTGGGGTGGGGCTTGAGAATTTGCATTTCCAACAAGTTCCTGGATGATGCTGATGCTGCTGGTCCCAGGACCACACTAAGAACCACTGATTTAAAGGAATAAATCTCTTACTTATGTGACAGATTAGGTGTTACTTTTTCCTTTGGAAAACCCATAAAGAAGAAAAATAAATAAATCCAAATGATCTGGAAGAGAAAGAACATGTACAATATTAAAATCAGGACAAATCTTGCAGAAAAATGGCAGAAAAAGCCAGCACTTCTGCCAAGACTTCATTGGGTAAAGATGAAGAAAATATGAGCATATGGCAGTGAAGAACAAAGCCAGGATTGGAAGTTAAGCTGCTTTATGTTCAGCAAATTTCTCTTTCCTCAGTTATTTGTTCTTCATTTGCAGTTATTTTTTCCTTTATTTGTGAGTGCTCAAATGTGGCGCAACTATAACAAACATTTTAGCACAAAGAATAGTTTTGTCCAGAAGGCAATGAGAAAGTGAATGCTCATATACTTAACCTTTTAGCTGAAAGATAGTATTAATACTACGTTATTGTTATCAACTATACTTCAATTTAAAAAATACTATGTTATCGTTTATCAACCAGCCTTGGCCATTCGGAGCTCACTAAACCTCTGTGCTCTTCAATTTTACATATAATCAGCAAGGTACACTCAGGTCATCTTTCCTTTTCTCTAGAACTACCCCCTCCAAATTATGAGTTATGAAAAGGCCATTATAGACCACACACTCTAAACTGTCTTTCCTATAGTCAAGGACTCAATGTATAGTTTGTGCTCATGAAAAAAGAAGCAGGCACACATTAATGATGAACCCAGGAGAGTTCACTGACATTGAAGAAGGGGGAAGCCTTGGGGCTCACCTGGAATTACAGGGGGCATCCAGGCCACTCTTAAGACAGTTGACTCTGTTGAGGGGTGGATGTGAGACCCCTGCCCTCCCAGCTGTCAACCTGGACTGGACATTTAGAATCTGTTTTTAATTAAACCTAGGAATGACCATGAAAAAAAAATCTATTTGCAATTAAACCTGGGAATGACCACAAAAAACCCAACCCCCCCCAAAAAAAAAATGAGTGGTGAGATGAAGAAATTTTAGTTCTTTGATGCTTTAAAAATATTTTTAAAGTTTTACATGCAAAAGATCTCTCTCATTTCTTAATGTTTTTGTTTATCCTTTTTAGATTGATTTTTCCACAGTAAAAAATATAATCACAGATAAACACGTAGTGTCTACTTTGCAAAGGTGGCGTCTAAATGTGCTGTGCTTGAATTTTCGTGGTTGTGTTCTCCGATTGAAAACTTTGAGATCAGTAAGTATGTTCATTACAACTGTTTGTCTTGCTTTCCTGTATTTTAAAATGGAAACTTCAATTACCGCCTTAGGCCATAAGAATGTCTATTAAAACTATTTAAAAGTCCTATAATATAGCCAGCTCTTGCTGGAGTGTATGCCCTGGGAGTTGGTCCTTTGGTCATTCTTATTGACTGCTTTTTTTTTTTTTTTTGTCTAACATTTTTCTATCTATATGTCATTAGTTTATCCACTAATAAAATACAATATAAGAACTTCTCATTAAAGAAATTCTAACAATAGACAGTAGAAGCAGATCTACCTTCATCTCCCTCAAACCCATTCACTTACCCCATGGTACTCAACATTATCAGTCTTTCTGTTTTTCTAAAATATATTTATGTATTTGTGATTAAAAATACACAATTTTAATTTTTAACATTAAAGGGATCATACTGTCTTATATTTTCTATTATGTCTTGGAAATCTTTTTATGTCAGTACATATAGAACTACAAAGTTATTTTCCCATACTATGGCTATACTGTAACTTATTTAACTTTCTTCCTATTGATGGACATTGAGGTTATTTCCAGTTTTTTCCAAGCTGTTTTGTGAAGTCTGTATTTAATTGTCTTAGTTCAGGCTGCTATAATAAAGTTCCATTTTGGCTGGGTGGCTTATAAACCACAAAAACTTATTTCTCATAGCTCTAGAGGCTGGAAGTCCAAGATCAGGGTGCCAACGTGGTTGGGCTCTAGTGAGGGCCTTGTTCTGGGTCGTGGACTTTTGTCTTCTCCCTGTATCCTCACATGGTAGAGAGCAGGAGAGAGCACTCTCTGGAATCCCTTGTGTAAGGGCACTAATCCTATTCATGAGAGTTCCACCTTAATTACATCCCAAAGGCCCCACCTCCTAATACCATCACATTGGGGGTTAGGATTCCAACATGTGAATTTTGGGGGGACATATGGGTTAACACATTGCATTAACCCATATGTCCTTTGAGGTACATTTTTAAGTTTCCATATGTATTTCTGGAAATGAGAGAAAAAATAGATTTCAAAAAGTACACATCCATGTTGACTTCAGATAATGAGAAAGAATGCCATGAACACATATAAATATCAACATGGATGGGTCTAAAGATATTAATGGACAAAAGCAAGTTGCAGAATGATATACATAATCTAATACCATTTGTATACAACTTTTCAATGTGTAAAATCATACCATACACTTTATATTTGGAAATAATTTCAATACTACATATTCAAGGGCACTTGTACATACACACACACACAGTAAAATATAAAAAGCATGCATGGGAATCAAAAGCCTCAAATGCAAGATAGTGGTTACCTCTAAGGTGGAGAGGGTTGAATGAAATGGGGAAGAGGTTCACAAGGGGTTTCAACTGTTATCTGTAATATTTTTTTAATTGAAAAAAGAAAAAACACAAAATGGAATAATTCTAATTGGTTATTGCTGGTGCTGAAGAAAGCAGTAGCTTTATATATGATGTTATTTTACCTGATCATGTATTAAACTATCTTCTTGGTTTTAAGTTTGTTGGTTGAATCTTTTAGGTTTTCTAGGTAGACTGTCATGTCATCTGGAAATACTAACAGTTTTATTTCCATTCATTCCTATTCTTGTATCTTTTACTTCTTTATTCAGTAGCAAGGATATGCAGCCATCTTGTCTTGTTCTTGAGTCCTTTTCTCATATTTTTAATGAGAATGGTGTTAATATTATTATATCTTTTAATTTCTGGGACACACCCTTCATAAAGATATAATGCTGCTCCATCTTTTACAGCAGCCATCTTATGCATGTTCCTCATCCAATCTGGTCATGTCTGCCTTTGGATTTTTAGGAACTATTAATTTCTGATCCACCAAGACCATTCCTTTCTGTTTTCCAAGGATATTATAGATTAAAAATCATTTATTTCTTGTAATTTGGGTAGGAGAGGAAAACTGAAACGTGCTTAGTCTGCCATCTTAAACCAATTTGTTACTTTTTTCTTCTTTTGCTCTCTCTCCTTGTGATTTGGTGACTATCTTTAGTGTTTTGTTTGGATTTTTTTTTCTCTTTTTGTGCGTAACTATTATAAATTTTTGGTTTGTGCTTACCGTTAGGTGTATATACAGCAATCTTTATACATATTTGATTATTTTAAGTTCCTAATCTCTTAAGTTTGAATGCATTTTAACAACCCTGCATTTTTACTCCCTCCAAGTTTGTTTTTGACATCATAGTTTACATCTTTCGTTTCGTGCATCTCTTAACTACTTATTGTTGATATAGATTATTTTACTACTTTTGTCTTTTAAACTTCCTACTAGCTTTATAAGTGGTTGATGTGCTATCCTTACTGTATATTTGCCTTTACCGATGAGATTTTCTTCCTTTTGTAATTTTCATATTTCTAGTTGTGGCCTTTTCTTTTCCACTTAGTGAAGTCCCTTTAACATTTCTTGTAAACCCAGTTTCTTTCAGCTTTTGCTTGTCTATAAAACTCTTGATCTTTTCTTTGAATCTGAATGATAGCCTTGAGTAGATTATTCTTTTTCCTTTTATCATTTTAAAAATATCACGCCACTCCCTTCTGGTGTGCAGAGTTTCTGCTGAAAAGGCAGCTGATGGTCTTATAGGAGTTCCCTTGTTACACTGTTGACTGATACATATTACATCTCCCCATCATTCACCAACACTCCACCTCCTGCAGAAAGAAGCCCCAACATCTCACAGAATTTAGACAAGTAGATTCTCATTACTGAATTGCTTCTATTTGCTAGAGCCGGAGACTTGTTCAGATTTCTCAGAAACAGACGTTAATTGATCCAGGGCGTAAACTCCAGAGGAGGGGATGGTTAGTAAATGAATAATCTGAACTGTTTAATATCTTTCCCAAATAATCAAGAATTAGGTCAGAGTTGACTCAGGCTTAGGACTCAGGAGAACTCAGCTTGTAGTAAATCTTATTTACTTCAGAAAAATCAAAGAATCTTAGAACTAGGTGAAAAAAAAAAACACTTGGGTATTTGGATAAAAACTCAAGTGATATTTAAACATATGTGTTCAAATATGTAGATCTCAGGATTTTATTATTTTTGACTACCATAAAATATACTTTAAAAAAAATCTCTTGAATTTCATCACCTACTGAACAGAAGGAAGTTGCAAAGGCAAGTTATTAATCAATCAAGTATGAAGTTGGCAGAAAAGGTGGATATATGTATATGTATAACTGATTCACTTTGCTGTATAGCAGAAACTAACATAACATTATAAATCAACTATATTCCAATAAAAATTAATTTAAAAAAGAAATTAGCAGAAGAGGAGGTATCTAATTATTAATTCCATCACTGATCAACTACGCTTCCCTGAAAAAATATAAACTCTGATACAAAAAAAGAGCAAATTTTAAGCTTTTAAAAATGTATTTAAATTTTGGCCCTGGGAGATATTAGCAATTCTAAATGACTTACTTTTGGATGGTCTGGATCAATTTCTATCATGATGTGTTCCAGAGCTTTATTTTCAAATAGCTCCCTGGGAATGATCCTGAATATAAAAATAAACCAATAAAATTCCCAGCTAGCCTACAAAAATTAAACCAGAGAGTAACTTGGGCCCTTTCTCTGAATCAGATTTAATGCCCTTATTTCTTTCCAGAACCCTCACATTCCCACTGTGTGCCTCTGTCTTCCACTGAGGTCCCACCTGGCATTCTCCACCATCAAATCTTGGATGTTTTATTTAATATTCCACTGAGTGCTCATCAACAATAAGTGAATTTATTACATCTCTCTGGTAACACTTCAAACTTAACAGCTACCTTCAATACCTCATGTTGAACAATGTGAGAATTTGCATTGAGAAACAGTATTTCTAAGTCTCCACCCTGACCCAAACCATTGATAAAATGCGCATAGTGGTTAGAACCTTACAATCCAGTGTCATTTCCTGAACCACCAGCTCCAGCAATTGTTCCAGCTTCCCACTCTCTTGGTTTCCTATACATATTAATAGAATTAACTGACATGACCCAAAGATTATCACCTGCCCTCATAAGTGTTTCAGGAGAAAAAGCACATACTATTCTTTTAGTGTCTGTTTCTGGAAGTTCTGATGTGAGGTAGCCATGACTAAAGGTAACATTTAGAGTGCTCTGTATCCTTGCACAGTAGAAAGGACTTAGGTGGACCTGAATCCAGGCTCTGCCACCTGCCAGCTTTGTGGCTCTATCCAAGTTACCTACATACTAAGCCTTGGTTTCCTCATCTAGAAAAGGCAGATAATATTATGTACCTCAGAGGGATCTTGTGAGAATTAGAAATAGAATACGTGAAGCTCTTAGCACAGTGTCTGGCCTCTAATAGGTGTTTAAGAAATGTTCAAGGGAATTCCCTGGAGGACCAGTGGTTAGGACTTGGTGCTTTCACTGCTGTGGCCTGGGTTCAATCCCTGGTTGGGGAACTAAGATCCTGCAAGCCGCGTGGTGCAGCCAAAAAAAAAAAAAGAAATGCTTAATACTATTTGTTATTTACCACGTTCTATACTTTAGAAATTTGTACAAGTATAAGACCAGTTGTTAAACTTTGTATGAATACCTTGATATAAGAAATGGAAATATATTCAACTCAGTGAAAAGAAAATCTGCTTAAAAAGGAAAAAGTGGTATTTCTAATGATATGTACATATTTCTTTGCATTTTATTTTTCTAATAGTACAGTACTATCAAAATACAAACTGATGGGGTCAGTCTCCAGACACTTCCTCTCTTTCTGGTTATTGTTTCTCCAGGTGAGTTAATTTTAACCTGCAACGCAAATCATGGGGCTTCTCTTGGGTACCACCTCTGCCCTCAGTTGCTTCTGATATCACTTCCCTTTTTGTTTGCTTCTTTTTCATCCCAAATCCTGACCCTGAATCCTAATTTCATCCTGTTTTATGTTCCTTGACATATTAGCTTAGCAGGAAGGGCTCTCAGATCCTTCCCACTGACAGGTGGCTTCCTAGTCTGAACTCTGTTAAAAACCCAGTGCTGTTTCCACATTTACTAGTGTTTATACCTGTTCAGAGCTCATGTTCACATCATCTACAACTGCTTCTGAGAGTCCCATCTTCTGAGCCGTCTCTAATATAATTCTCAGATTCTTGGCTTATTGCCTGTGGCAATTCTCCTTCAGGTCTAGCTTGACAGTTTTTTGCAAGGATCAGTGAAAAGTAGTTGAGAATTTGGGTTTACCAGGACCTCATTTTGGAGTGCACAGGAATCAGAAATGGAAATTTATTCAATGCACAAGCTGACTTACTGGAAAAAAAAAAAAGTTGGGGGGCAGAGGGGAGAGAATTACATTTTATTATTACTAAGCATTTGTATCTCTTCATTTTGATCATCTTTAGGTATGTGCAAGCAGCTCTTGAAAAGCATATAAAAATGAACCAGGTTTTTTTAATTTTCAAAAAGCAGTAAAAACATTTATACAGAACATTATGACCTCCTAACGCCATCATTAGGACCCAACTCCTGCAGGTTACCAGTGTGGAGTCACCATCAAAAGCTGTTCTGCAGGCAGGCAAGCAGCATGAGAGTATTCCCCTGATTACTATACTGTGACAACAATAATAATAATTAAGGGAACCTTCCTTTAGCTGGGTAACCTCGCCTAAACAGGTAAAACAGTTAATCAAAATCTAAACATGCGGTTTTCCAACACCAGTTTAGCAAATACAAAATTAGCTGCAACCGGAACAATTTCTAAGTTATCCCACAATAGTGATTCTTACACTTTGTTTCTTTGCTGTGTGATCCTTATGTATTTTTTCCCATTCATCATCTTCTGTATCCTGGTCAAATGTTTCAGGGTATGCTGGTAATTTGTCTTTGGGGCATTCTTCATAGTAACTCCGAACATATTTTCCCACAAACCACCCTTTGTATTCTTTGGGCATTTTGCACTCCAGGCCATTATAGTGCACGTTGTAGTGATGCATTAACCAGTAGTAGAGGTAGTGGATGTTGTAGTCACATCTCCAAGGGTTATCTCTGAGCCACAAGAGTTTCAAAAAATACAAGTCTTCTAATACTCCATAGTCAAAGTTTTGCAGACTGTTGTTTGATAAATCTAACTCTTCTAAATGTGTGAGTCCTAAAAAAGCAGCTAGAAACAGAAAATATTTATTAAACCAATTGGGTAATTGGGTTAAGTGCACTGTATATTATAAGGACAAATTTAAATTAAAAATAAGAGAGTTAATTCTCTCTATTGAAAATAAAGGAAAAGATTTCCCTCCCCGCCTTTTTCTCAGCGTTTTTACTTTAGAAAACTTGCAAGTACGTTCTCTTCTCTTTGAAATGTGTATAAATCCTTTAGAAGACTTGCAAGTACTTTCTCTTCTCTTTGAAATGTGTATATATCCTTTAGAAGACTAAAGAGGCCTTTTTCAGCTTTATGAGGATCGTCCTTCTTAAGAACCTGGGAGCCATCTCTTTGAAATGGAAACATCAAGGAAGAGAACACCTGTCTCCCAGTTTCTGTGGAGGGGTAGGAGCCTTCTTCCAAGTCACAAAATTACCTCTTGTCATAAAGATAGAAGTTTGTTTTCCTCTTGATAAAGCCAATTAGCTAACACAGATGCCAACTCACTTGCGAGTAAGGTTAGAATGAACAATGTTTGACAAACGGTGCTGTCAAGTCTTCTTACTTAAGAACTAGCTATTATTTATCCTGAAAACACGTATGTATTAGGTTGTATCTGCTTGGCTATACAGAGGGTGAGATTTCTTTCTGTCTCTGCAATCTCTTAGCAGATTGCCTGTGATGTACATCACATTCTAGTTTAATGCTTATTCAATAATAAAAGAATCTTCTTTCTCTTTACCATTGTGGAGAGGATTTCTGTGTTGGGTGAAGACTTCGGTTTTAATTATATTTCCCTAACAGTATACATGTCTAAATGCAAAATTCTGAAATATGTTTTTACTCAGACAAAGCTTTCCCCTTGATTAAATTGACTAGAATACAATATTTTATTTGAAAAATCAGTTTTAAGTTAGCTTTGTAAAAATGTACTTTGTGCTCATGTGCATTTTTTAATACTCACTGGAAAGATGCCACAAAAAAGGCATGAATTAGGAAAATATCTCAAATGTAAGACATAAGTGCATAAAAAATGAGAAACGTGTTTGGGGGTGATTTGACAGCTCTCTGGGATATAACTCTGAAAATGCCTAGAAAATAGCCGTTTCCCAGTTTCCTTCCCAGGGGGAAGGAATTATATTCTTGTATTGTCCAAAACCAAAAAAATGTTTATCAACATTTTTAAGACATCTGGTTGTATTTTGGCAAGCTATGGTAGCTATCAGCTTTGAATCCATATGTATTTAATTCTGCTGGAGGGTGGATAATTAAAACAAATAGCAAACACATAACACAAAATAATACAACAGAAAGCTTTTTTTTCCCCTCTGAGAGTAAAGAAATCTAAACCTAAATTATCCCTACTTCAGTTGATGTAAACTGACCAGCTACTCTAGAATTTACAGGTCAATGCTGATTTCAAATATTTTGTTTCTGTTTCAAACATTTTCTCATTGCTCTTTTAAAATACTCTCCTCAGAGCATACAGTGCCCTTATTTTGAATTTGAAAAATATGCTCTCAAACTAATACCATTAACTATTTTCATATCATTTGTTCTCAGACAAAACCCTTAATTCCCCCTAAAAGAAGTCTATTTTGGTGCAAAGCAATGACTTGGGTCATTGGGAGAGGGGAGCAGGTGGCTGGGGAGGAGCAAAAGGTCAGCCCTTGCAATGATAGTTCTGAAGACACTGCATTTTAAAAAATTTGCAAACATTTTGTGAGTTAATGATCTCACAATTTTCTTTTTCTTTCTTTCTTTTTTTTTTTAGCGGGATGCGGGCCTCTCACTGTTGTGGCCTCTCCCGTTGCGGGGCACAGGCTCCGGACGCGCAGACTCAGCGGCCATGGCTCACGGGCCCAGCTGCTCCGCGGCATGTGGGATCTTCCAGGACCAGTGCACGAACCCGTGTCCCCTGCATTGGCAGGCGGACTCTCAAACACTGCGCTACCAGGGAAGACCTCTTTTCTTTTTTAAAAAAAAATTATTTATTTTTGCCTCCGTTGGGTCTTTGTTGCTGCATGCGGGCGAGCGGGGGGCGGGGGAGCGGGGGAGGGAGGATTAGACACTTGCCCAGGGACCCGAGACAGGCATGCTTGTCTTGCAGTTCTTTGGTTCTCATTCAGCAAAAGAGGATCTCCACCTCCAGATTCTTCACCCTGTGGCCTGGCTTTGTGGAGACCGGCTACCAGTGACTGACCTGCACACTAATACAGTGATCGCTTCGTTTGGGAGAAGAGTATCTCTATAGTATTCTTATTCAATGTAAAATGAAAATTGCTTTTGATCTCAAAATTTGAAGATACTCCCAAGTTTACACTATCTGTACAGGCTAAGGTATGAGTGTAGCATATTGCTGCTCCTTTCAAAGTTTTTAAAAATTATGATTTCTTAATATTTACAAATGTTATTAATACTAAAATATGCCTTGGTAGCTCTAGAATATTCAGTTTTTACTTCTACAATGTTAAAATCCTAATGTTCTGTTAATGGTATTAAATTACCTTTAAGAAAACAAGAAACAATTGTACTCAAAATGTTTATGACATTAACATTGCACTATTAATAGTAGTAATACACATTTTTTTTTTTTTTTTTTTTTTTTTTGCGGTACGCGGGCCTCTCACTGTCGTGGCCTCTCCCGTTGCGGAGCACAGGCTCCGGACGCGCAGGCTCAGCGGCCATGGCTCACGGACCCAGCCGCTGCGCGGCATGTGGGATCTTCTCGGACCGGGGCACGAACCAGCGTCCCCTGCATTAGCAGGCGGACTCTCAACCACTGCGCCACCAGGGAAGCCCGTAATACACATTTTTAAAGGCAGAGCTTTTCAAATTATGAACGCACTGCGAAGGCACAAATATTATGTACGTTACAAATCTGATCAACATTGCAGTAATTCTCAGTTCTTTCTAGAATTCAGTGAGTTAACTTACCATGCTCATTTTTGTCAGAGGCTTTGCTTAGCAAATGGAGAAGAGATTTGAAGGATGGAAAAGAGAATTGATCTTGATTTAGGATTAGATAAAATCCCTCTGGCTCTAGTTTGAGCACATTTTGTCTTCATTTATGAGCACACTAGATCTTTTTTTTTTTTTTTTTTATTGCGGTACGCGGGCCTCTCACTGTTGTGGCCTCTCCCGCTGTGGAGCACAGGTTCCGGACGCACAGGCTCAGCGGCCATGGCTCACGGGCCCAGCCGCTCCGCAGCATGTGGGATCTTCCCGGACCGGGGCACAACCCACGTCCCCTGCATCGGCAGGTGGACTCTCAACCACTGCGCCACCAGGGAAGCCCTAGATCTTAATTTTATGAGCTTAATTTATTCTGCTTAGCAGATTGTTTCAAATTTACTTTAAACAAGTTAAAGTCTTACTTTAAATAAGTTTGGACTTAATGAAAAGCAAAGAAAATGCCAGATCTGAATTTCCTTTTAAAAATCACGACATGTTTAGCATATTACTGACCACTAGCCACATACCCTATATATATATTTTTTGGCTGCTTTGGGTCTTCATTGCTGCGTGCGGGTTTTCTTTAGTTGTGGTTAGCTGGGGCTACTCTTTGCTGCGGTACGCGAGCTTCTCATTGTGGTGCCTTCTCTTGTGGCGGAGCATGGGCTTTAGGTGCGCAGGCTTCAGTAGTTGTGGTGCGTGGGCTCTAGAGCGCAGGCTCAGTAGCTGTGGTTCAGGGGCTTAGCTGCTCCGTGGCACGTGGGATCTTCCTGGACCAGGGCTCGAACCCGTGTCCCCTGCATTGTCAGGTGGATTCTTAACCACTGTGCCCCAGGGAAGCCCTAGCCATATACTCTTATTTTTAAAATATATTCTACAAAACACTTCTTTTATTTGGACCAACTGAATAATTGTTGCTTATTACATACTTCATAAAGCAACAGTTTGGCAAATATTTCTGAGGGCCAAGCAAGTTCTACTATAAGCATCATGCTTCATTTAAATTCAAACTTCTTACTAGTTTTTTAAAAACTAAATTGTATTTACTATAAATGTTGCCATAATAAAAAAACAGAGAACACGTGTCACCTGTTTAAAGGGCTATTCTGTGGAACTTACCGGGATCTATGAATTGAATGCCGTTGCTGCTGAGGTTTAATTTCTTTAGCTCATGAGCATCTTCAAACTCCTTGGGTCGAAGCTGGTTGATTTTGTTGTGTGACAAGTCAAGTTTAACAATGTCTGGAGGGATGTTGTTTGGAACTTTCTTCAACTCTGGAAAAAATAAAAATGTTCAGGTTATCAAGCTCTCCTCTTGCCCCCATTTGCTCTATCACTCTTATCCCTGTGTGACTGAAGAGTCAGCTCTTGAAGGGAAAAAGGATATCCCATCTAAAGCCGAAGAACATTACTATATGAACAAGCCTTAGAATATGCTAAATTCCACCAAAGCCCAGCGAACCAAGTGCATCACACTTAGAGGAGCAGATATCACTCCTTGCTGAACTGTTCTGAGAAACTTCCTAGAGGCAGCAAGAAATCAAGAGCAGGACAGCAGGCAGTGCAGCTCAGCTGGCTGGGCATCAGGCAGTGGGTGGGGCTCAAGCCTGGCCGCCTGTTAGAATCACCTGCGATGCTCTTAAAAACAGAAAGCTGAAACAAAATGAAACACACAAATCAAACCACTCTTCCTGCCTCCCCTCCCATTCCCTTCCCACTCCTCTAAGAGCTTTCAGTATTTATTATTGCCTCTTTGTTGCATCTTCCTTTTATCCCTCTCCTCAGACTCCTTCTGTTAACAAATAAGCACAGATCTTGCCATCCTAAAAAAGAAACAAAAAGCCCTCCACCCTGATGACCCTCAGGCTGTTACCTCATTTCTCCTTTCCTTGGATGCTAAAATTGGAGAAAGAATAGTCCTCATTTGCTCCCCCTGCTTCCTCATCACCCACTTATTCCCTGAATCCTTGTGACTTAATTTATACTCCACCACTCCTCCCTGACTCTTCCCAAGGTACTGAAGTAATTGGACTCCTCAGGAGAAACAGTAATAATAGTGCTGCTATTACTGCTACTACTACTACTACTACTACTACTACTGAGTCAACAATGACTACTACTACAAAAAAGCCTCTGGAAGAGGAGCCCAGTTATTTTTCATAGGTTAATAGGAAATCAAGGTTCACCTAATTTATCTCTTACTATTTATATTTGTCTTTAAATCATGCTTTAAAATACTATAAAGTGTGTTTATTTTATAGTTTAGCATAATACTTGCCCTTTCTTTTAATCTTTAGCAAAATATTCTGAAAAGGTTTTATTCAATTTTAAGTAGGGCAAGTGAAGCCTGTGAAGAGAAACAAACCTGTTCAGACAAAAGAAAATTAGAAGCAACAAATAAAATGTCCAGATTAGTTCACACCTGAGAAACAGCATGACCCGAAGACTTTCTGAATAAGTAGAAATTCCTTGAACTAGGTACAGTAAGTTTATGAAAGGTGGTATCCATTTATCCATAATTCCCTTTTTGCTATAGAATAATTGACTTACTGATAATGTTTTCCAAATATTTTTTAAAAACCCCTTCTGGTATATATGATTTCTTAACTCATAGTATGTTTACTTTCATAAAGACTCAGTCTTATATCCCCCCTTCTTTTAACAGCTCAGAATCCACGGTTAATGGGATGGTATTGGTAGTTCCTTCTTTGGTATCCTTATTACTGTTAAATTTGCTTTTTCTTCTTGATGGGATCTTCGTATCTTAGTACCTATGTACAAGAACTTTTTCTAGGTGCCCTAACAAGTATTATGTGACAAGAACCCTATGAGCTAAGTACATTATCCCCATTTTACAGATGAAGAAACTGAGGCACAACTTGCCCATAGTCACACTCTAGGATTTTTTTTTTTTTTTTATAACACCCAGGCTCAGCGGGTATAAAGGGAAGCAGCTGACAATTTTGCTCCTGTACCTCTGCCTTGAGTGTTTGGGGTTGTTTTTTGTTTTTTAACAACTTTATTGGAGTATAATTGCTTTACAGTGGTGTGTTAGTTTCTGCTTTATAACAAAGTGAATCAGTTATACATATACATATGTTTTCATATCTCTTCCCTCTTGCATCTCCCTCCCTCCCACCCTCCCTATCCTACCCCTCTAGGTGGTCACAAAGCACCGAGCTGATCTCCCTGTGCTATGCAGCTGCTTCCCACTAGCTATCTATTTTACGTTTGGTACACACTCTAGGAGTTAAACACAGACATGCTAGCCCCCAAAACTATGCTTCTAACCACTATGCTCTGCTGCCTATTCATGGTACCTTTCTGCTTCACTTACGCTGTTCCATCTGCTTAGAATCCTCAAGCTTGTCATGTAGGGTTAAGTGGGGATTGGGGAGCAACTGGGGTGGGGGTCAATATATTGGAATGGCCATAAGACCTTTCTGGCTCTGTATTTAAAATGACATCTCCCTGCTTTCAAGTAGGCAAAAACAGCAATGATAATACCATTTCCTGCTTTTTCTCAATGGCAGTTATCAGCATCAGGCGCAGGGTACATCTTACTGATTTTTTTCATTTTTGCACCCTCCTTGCCATGGAAGCTTCCTGAGGGAAGTTTAGAACAGTGCCTAATATATCATAAATAAATAAGTGGTATGTGGCAGCCAGCTTCTAAAATGTCATCCAACAATCTCCTCTACTGATATTCATGCCCTTGTATAAACTCTTCCCCTTAAGTATGGGCTGAACCTAGTGACTTGCTTCTAATAATAGAATGCAGCAAATATGATAGGAGCTCACTTCCATAATTAGGTTATAAGAAATTGTGACTTTTGTCTGGCTAGCAGACTCTCTTTTGCTGGCTTTGATGAAGCAAGTTGCCATTTTGGAGAGGCTCACATGGCAAGTAATTAAGGTTGGCCTCTGGCCAACAACCAGCAAGGAACTCTGGCCCTCAGTCCAACAGTCCTTGAGGAACTGAATCCTGCCAGCAGTCATATGAGCTTGGAAGAGGATATTTTTCCAGTTGAGCCTTCAGGTGAAACCACATCTTATTGCAGCCTTGTGAGAGATCCTGAAGTAGAGGACTCAGCTAACCCATATCTGGTTTCCTGACCTACAGAAACTGTGAGATAATAAAGTGTGTTGTTTTAAGCCACAGAGTTTTGGGGTAGTTTCTTAGGCAGCAACAAAGTTATCTAACTAACATATGGGAAATAATGAGCTCATTAAATGTGTTGAGTTTAATGATTCAGGAATATCGAGCCCTCTTGTAATAAAAATGCTTTGAAAATTTGGATTGATTTTATTTCCATCCTCCGATAAGACGTTGTTTTCTTTGACCTAGAGTTGTGTCTGCCAACATATAGAAAGGTAAAAGATTTTAAGACTTGAACTTATTATAATGTTGCAACGCTGAGGTAATCCTCCCTTTAGGACCAGCAAGACCCTGACTGGAGAGCTATATTCTCTCTTGGGCACTACATGTAAACAAGGAGATGGATATCCCAGGAAAAAGTGAAAACCACAGAGACACTTGAGGACAGGCAGAAGAAATAATTTCTTGACATTTAGCATTTGGAATAATTATTGAGAATGGCTGTAGCATTTTCTTAGAAGATTTTTAAAAGAGGAATAGAGCTTTATTTCAAAATACCCAGGATCCCACCTCTCCTCTCTTCCTTCACTGCTACCACATTGGTCCAAGCCACCATCACCTCTTGTCTGGATTATCCCAATATTGTCCTAAGCCCAGGTGATCATGTTAAAACATGTGAGATCCTGTCATTTTACCAGATGGCTTGCCATCCTCCAGATGGCAGAACCCTTTCATTGCTTCCCATCTCACTATGAATAAAAGCCCAAGTCCTCACCAAGGCCCTACAAAGCCATTAAGGGCTGTAGGTCTTCCTTGCCACCAGAGTTAGTATCTCCTAGGTCCTGGAAAACAGCCTATTTATCAGTACTTGCTTGCTGAACCCACATCTGCTGGGCTGGACATGAGGGTGAATGACAAGCAACCACTGTAGGACATGAGGGTGAGTCCCAAGCAACCATTGTAGGACAAGCTAAAGTGGGTTAACCACAAATAAATAGGTAGAAAAAAATGTTTATGAGAACACCCTGAAACCCAGCTTAAGCAATGTGGCAGGCCTGTGGAAGAGGAATATGAACTGCAGAACCAACTTTGGCATTGTTACCAGCAGACCTGAGTAAAAATAGGATCCACAAGTAATACCAAGAAATGCAAACCAAAGCCTTTACTAGTAGGCTTAGAAAAACATGGAAAAATCTTATTTGTTGTATTGATGAGTAAAAACAGTTCTTTAGTTTTTAACCTTAAACTTGAATGAGAAATGCAAATGTTGATGTGAAGTATGTTTGTCTTTGATAAAGATTACACAAATACAAATTTCCCCAGACCAGAAGTCAAATTTGGTCAATGTCCCCATTTCTAGACCAGGCACCACACGGTTATTTGCTGCTATCTGAGATTTTGGTAAACCTTCAACGAATATCATATTTACTTGATTATCACCCCTGGCAAGCATTGCCTGTCCCCCAACCAAACCTTGCTGATTTTGAGGAGGAAATTGGGAAATTTTTTCCATGTAATTTCTCATTTAGTAGGCTACCCTGATTGTCAGCAATGTCAGAACTACTCTTAAGGCTTGGTAGTGGTAGGTAAAGAGATATAAATGGCCCTGTGTATTGCAAATAAAAGGTTCTTAATTATTGTTCAAACTAATGGTGAAAAAATTATCTTCAGAGGCAGCTGGGAGCAATTTATGGTCATAATTCTCCACAGCCCTAATCTTAGAAGTAAAATAAATCCTTAAAATGGTAAATTATTCTGGTAAATGTGAAGCTAAAAAGCAGTTTTAAAACTCTCTCATGTATTTTTGGCAAATCCATCCATCTCAATATGGCATAAACATGGCTTTCAACTAATCTCACATTTATTCCCTTTGAAAGACTAAGTTTTGTTGGCAAAGTGCCTGTCACCCAGTGAATAAAGCTATTGTTTCTTTTTCTTGCTGTCAGATGTTTCAGGCAAAAATAGTGATCTTTGAGGTCTATGTGGTCAAAATGGCATGTATTAGGTACCCTACACACGCCATCTGACTCATCGTCTGTCAGCTGGGAAACACACAACTAATTCCCGAGTTAAGGGAATCTGTATTCGGGTTCCTTGAGTGTGATCATGTACATGATGAATTGTACAGAGCTTAAGAGGAGGGTTCAATACTGGAAGGAAGCACCCAGAAGGCTTTTATATATTCTTCTTGGTTAATAGGCATACCCAGAATCTTGAAGGAAGAGAGGACAGTGCATGGTGGCCAATGGCTTGGGAACTGCTTAGGGATTGCCTATGTGATCTTCAAACGGCAACCTAACTTCTCTACTCCTCAACTTCTTCCTTCCTAAAATGAGGATAATACTAGTATTTCTTTTAAGGTTGTGAAGAGTAAATGACAATGCATGAAACTGCTATGTCTTAGGCACACAGAGCATTTAGATGGCAGCTCTCATTAATATCACTGCTAGTTCCACTCTTGATGGCATGTTTTAGGCTTCTTTAGATCCTACATAGTGTCCAACATGTGAGCACAATCAAAAGTATTACTACCCTCTGGCAGGCAGTTAGAGATGAACACTGCTGAACATTTATTCTCAGTATTTGACATTTATTATCTAGTTATAGAATGGGGTAAGGAAAACTACAATGGATAAAATTCAGTGTCATACTTGAGTTCCAGCCATGATTTTTAACTTCTATATATTTTTATGTTTAAAAGTTGCTTAAATTACTGCTCTGTAAGAGCAAAGAAAGCAGCTCAATTATTATCATCAATCTAAAGAACATGGCCCTGTGCCAGGCAGTACCAAAGGGAATTTAATAGAGAAGACCTTTGACTTTAAACTTATGGGAATCAACAATATATCAAAAAATGAAAAGTAAATTATCAGCTGAATCAATAGACTGATATCAACCATAGTGAGAGTGATTTATATTGATGATATTAAAAGACACAACTACCCTTCATTTTATAATCTAAAAAGTATAGGCTCTGATTTACGTCGTCACTAACAAGTGGAGGACCTTGAGCTGTCCTTTAGTGTTAGTATATATGTACTAACTGTGCATGTCATATAAACTTTATTTATACTGTTTTCCAGTAAATCATGTGTTTTTAAAGCATGAAGAATGAATTTATGGGGCATGTCTGGAAGGTTGTGTTTAGACAACAACAGTAACTTGAGGAAGGAGAGCAATAAAAAATATATTTGTATTTTTATAAGTTGATTTTTGACAAGAAAAAAGAGAAAAATATCATGGAAAAAAAGACAAAGGCAGAAATAGGCTCACTGGAGAGGGGATGGCCAGAGTAGAAAAGCAGTAAAAAAGAAAGTTATTTCCTACTATGTTATCTTTTCTTAAATTACAGTGTGGTATAGCTGTAGAAATCTTCAATTTTGTGTTAATAGCATTTTTCTCAGATAATTAATGAGCTTAACTCTACTATTTTCTCTTTGTCACCTGATGCAGCAAGTGCAAATTAACTTTAGCTTGAGGATAGAACCTTAGCGATATCAAGCAGGCTTTCTAACTCAAGTCTAGGAATAGTAGCTTTGTATTAGTTTTTAAAATATATAATTCAAGTTTTTAAGCATCACAAAGGAAATCCTAGTAAAACATGCTCTTTGTCATGAAGCACCAAGTACTCACCGTTAACGGTGTTAGGGAAATTCCACCCAATCTGGCTACAGAGAAACTTCACGTACTGACTTCTCTGCAATTCTTTAATGCTTTCTTTGTTCCAGCTGCTTGTTTGAACATGGTTAGATTAATTATGGATGCCAGCAGGCTCAGGTGGACCAAGTTTCAAATCTTAGTTTTGCTGCTTACCTAATGAGACCTTGAGCAACTGACTGAACCTCCCTTAGCCTCATTTTCCTCAACTGTAGATGGGGATACTATCATTACTACCTTGTTAGCAGCTGTAGACAGCATGTGTGTGGAATACCTGGAGCATAGTAGGTTCTCAATTAATGAGCACTTTCTCTCAAACTCAGAGGATCCCATAACGGCATCTCCCAGGTTATGATACTGTAATTGCTCTACTCTAGCATCAACGATATATAATTCACAGTGTCACAGTAAGCAAACCTTTTGGTGTCATGTAGTCGTGGTGTGATCTAACCAGGTGTCACCTTCCACAGTCAGAGAGAGGTAGCAAGTCTTGAGCAAGACTTCGCTGATAAATGAACAAATTTATTCCTGCTTCTTCAAATCCACAGATTCCTGCCTATGGTTTCCTTGAGAGGAGCCAGTCTCCATGTTCCTCTTAACCTTTCCTTTCTGTTCTTAAAACAAACCCTCCTAAAATAACTGGAAGGAATGATACCATGCTCTTTATGACCCTAATTCAATGGCATCTGGCTTTAATTTAATATTACATATAAGTTATTAACCCATGACAGAAATGAAACAGACACTCAAATGCCTTGTTGTCCTAGGATAGATTAGCGGTGCCCAGACCACACTTTGAGAATGTCTTCACTAACATGTCAAGAGCCTTACTGAAATCTCCCATCTGTTTTCTTATTTCATGTATTTGTCCTGTATGCACAAATCCTGCACACTACTAGCCCAAGATTGTGTGCGATGTAAAAGCAAGTAATGATTTGCAGAAAGTAAGTAATATTCTAGAAAGCTATTCTTAGTCTCATAGTTCTTGGATTAATACTTTCAACTTAGTTTTTTTTCAATATTCTTAGGTTTTATTTTGGATAATTTGGGAACAATTAAGATACAGGATGTTAGCAAGCGTTTTTGAAAACCTTGAGACTAAATTATAAGAACTACAGACATGCCATCACTACAGCCCACTTGGCTTCCTTCTCCTGGTGTTCTCACCTGTCCTGCTCTGCACATGGTTTTCCTTGAGGTTATTATCTCCCCACAGATGCATACCATGTTTTGGATTTAATTGGTGTAAATCAGGTTATACGGAAAAAACTAGCACTTGATTTCATACCCACTGGTTTACCTACATCAGTTAAATTACATTGGATTTAAAATTAAAGAAATTTCTTACAGCCACAGCTTGCGATGAGCAAATAAGTGTAAGACCCAAATGGCTGCCCCTCCTGAGCATACCTCCTACCCTCCTCTAATGTTCCCCAAATCACTAACCATCTTGAGCTCGGAGTAAATTCCATTGTCACTGGGGAAAGATTTCTGGTGGAAATGCTCCCAAAATTCTAAGTCATGGTGGGATGCAGAGATTCCTAAGATTCAGAAAGCATTTTTAATCATCCATGAAAATGAAAAAGTAAGAAACTTACAAACCTTTTCTTTTGCAGTCCAGTGTTCGTATAGGAAACACATAGTTGTGGCAAAGAGAAGAGTCCACCTCAGGCTTGATGACTGGGGGTTTCCCTGACACTTGGGGTTTTGGATCCAAATGTTCCTTTTCTTCTTCATTACACAACTGTTCAGATTTTATCTGCCTCAGTTTTTTATTTTTTAGTCCTTGTGGGCTTTCACACTTGGCGTAGTTCCCCAAATTCCGGTTCCTTGGAATCTGCAACATTGAAATAAGCGTTTCCATCTCACAAGTACAATCCCAGGGATTGTCATAGAGACGCAGGTAGCTCAGGAGAGGTGTGTAAATGAACACTTCCTCTGTCAAGACTTTGATCTGGTTGTGCTGCAGTAAGAGAGTGGTAAGTTTATTTAAACCAAAGAAAGTCTCACTCTCAATTTTGGAGATCTCATTCTGTTGTAAATCCAAGCTTTTCAGCTTTTTAAACTTGGAAAACATGTTGTTCTTCAGTACGCGGATTTTGTTTCTTGCTAATAGCATGTGCAGCAAATCCTGAGGCCAGCCGGGCAGCACATAAACTAGTTTTCTCTCTTGACAATCTAAGTATTTCTCGTGAAGATATGTGTACACTTCGCAGGGGAGGCCTGGAGCGTAGCGTTTGACCAGGCTGGAGCCCTTCCGGCTCCCACCAGCCCGGCTGTGATTCACTCGGTTTCTCGCACCCCCAGGGCTTCCTTTGCGCTCAGCGGCTTTACAAAAGAAGAGCAGGATTAAGATGGTTACCACGCGCATCCTGACATCCAGCTGGCCCCAATTACTTGGTGTGACAGATGGAACAATGAAAGTATTCCTTTGAAATCCACGTTTGGGTAATCTTAACTAATGCAGTTCAGGAACAATGAGGCCCAGCTGAGGCACGGTGGAGTCCCTAGATTGCAGGAGGAAAAAATATTTAGAGACCATTGTGAGCAACGCAATTGACAAATAATAGCAAGTTTTCAAGTTACTTTTATTTTTAAGCAAAGGCATTCCGTTAATAAAGGCACATGCAGAAGAGTGGTGTAGAAGGCTCCACACCCTCCTACTTGCCTGGTTTGGTGGCTAAATGTTTGGGCCCTGAGTGTGAATCAAGGCTCTTCTACTTGCTGAACTGTGTGACCTCAGGCTAATTATTTAACCTCATCTTCAGCATCTGTAAAGTGGGACTGAGGATACCTCTAGTATTGTTGGGAAGATGAAACAGGCTCATGTGCATCAAACACTTCACAGTGCCTGATCCAGGGGAAGTACTCCACATTGTTAGGACTTAGCATTATGAAAACTGAAACTGGATTCAAGAAATTAAAGGGATTCTCCTTACAGCTTTGAGATGTGCAAATCAGAGTAGGACTCCAATGAATGTCCTCCTGAGCTTATTTTTTTCTTTCCTTTACTGTCTCCCAATCACCAATCATGTTGAAGGTGGGCTCCAGAAATGCTCAGGGTAAACTGCAACTGTCCTTGTCATTTCCTGCACATCTTGGCTTAAATGTCACCTTCTCAGCAACACCTTCTCTGATTGCTCTATTTAAAAGTAGTACCCCTTCCCACTCGCTGGTCGCCCTCTACTCCGTTTCTGGTTTTATTTCTCTCCAGGGCACGTATCACCATCTGTCAAAATAGATATTTTGCTTCTTTTGTTTATTGTCCTTCTCCCCCAACTAGGATGTAAACTTCGTAAGGGCAGGAATTTTTTTCTATTTTGTTCACTGCTGTATTTCCAGCACCTGTAGAGTTTCTAGCACATAGCAGGTTCTTGATAAATATTTGAATTGCATGAATTCAGGTAACCACTCTATAAAAATATTAATAATATCATAAATTTAGTTATTATATTTTTTGGTATCTATTCTTCCCTTAAGTATTACTGATGACTTCCAAGAGCCGCACATTTTTTTTTAACATCTTTATTGGAGTATAATTGCTTTACAATGGTGTGTTAGTTTCTGCTTTATAACAAAGTCAATCAGCTATACATATACATCTATCCCCATATCTTCTCCCTCTTGCGTCTCCCTCCCACCCTCCCTATCCTACCCCTCTAGATGGTCAGAGCACCGAGCTGATCTCCCTGTGCTATGCGGCTGCTTCCCGCTAGCTATCTATTTTACATTTGGTAGTGTGTATATGTCCATGACACTCTCTCACTTCGTCCCAGCTCACCCTTCCCCCTCCCCGTGTTGTCCTCAAGTCCATTCTCTACGTCTGTGTCTTTATTCCTGTCCTGCCCTTAGGTGCTTCAGAACTTTTTTTTTTAGATTCCATATATATGTGTTAGCATACGGTATTTGTTTTTCTCTTTCAGACTTCACTCTGTATGACAGACTCTAGGTCCATCCACCTCACTACAAATAAGTCAATTTCATTTCTTTTTATGGCTGAGTAATATTCCATTGTATATATGTGCCACATCTTCTCTATCCATTCATCTGTCCATGGACACTTAGGTTACTTCCATGTCCTGGCTATTGTAAATAATGCTGCAATGAACATTGTGGTACATGACTCTTTTTGAATTATGTTTTTTTCACGGCATATGCCCAGTAGTGGGATTGCTGGGTCATATGGTAGTTCTATTTGTACTTTTTTAAGGAACCTCCATACTGTTCTCCATAGTGGCTGTATCAATTTACATTCCCACCAACAGTGCAAGAGGGTTCCTTTTTCTCCACACCCTCTCCAGCATTTATTGTTTGTAGATTTTTTGATGATGGCCATTCTGACCATTGTGAGGTGATACCTCATTGTAGTTTTGATTTGCATTTCCCTAATGATAAATGATGTTGAGCATCCTTTCATGTGTTTGTTGGCAGTCTGTATATCTTCTTTGGAGAAATGTCTATTTAGGTCTTCTGCCCATTTTTGGATTGGGTTGTTTATTTTTTTGATATGGAGCTGCATAAGCTGCTGCTGCTTGTAAATTTTGGAGAGTAATCCTTTGTCAGTTGCTTCGTTTGCAAATATTTTCTCCCATTCTGAGGGTTGTCTTTTTGTCTTGTTTATGGTTCCCTTTGCTGTCAAGAGCTGTACATTTTTAAGAATTGTTTTCATCTTTAAAATTCTGAAATTGGTTTTGGTTTGTACTTATTACTTAGGACATAGCCCATTCTTGGCAGAGACAGAAATATTCAAAATGGATTTATAATTAATAACATTTCTGTTGTTATTGTCGTGGGGCTCTTTGGTTATAACTGGCAGATGTGTTTCCTATTCATTGTAGCAGTGTGAATGCCAGGATCACCCCCTTACCTGGAGTTTTCCTGCTTGTACAGGTCTCCTCCATCTAGAATGCCTTTCCCCTTCTTTGCCCCAAGCATTCCTCCCATTCACTGTTTTGTGTCCCCTCCCCTCACTGCTTCTCTTCTGTCTCAGATTTGGAGTTTTACTTACTGTTAGTCTAGACCCAGAGAGCTGATTGTATAACAGAAGCCTTGTTTCCCCTGCCAGATCACAAGCTGTGCAGGTGTCTCTGGTTCCAGAACTAATCAGGCACTTGACCTTTCTGACTCTCCACATCTCAATCTGCAACTCACTGTAAACTGTATATAAATCTAACCTAAAATTGAAATATTTTGTTAATTACTATGCATGATGAATTATTCATGATATTCATGCTTAATTATTTGTGGGGAGGAAGTGTGCTGATGTTTGCAACTTACTTTAAAATGCATAAAAAATTAAGATGGATTGAGGGATAGAGAGATGGATGTACAGGTGGATATGTGATAAAGCAAATATAGTAAAATATAAATTGTAGAATAGGGGTGGGTGATGGGTACATTCACTGTACAATTCTTCAATTCTCTCAACTTTTTTGTATGTTTGAATGTTAAAAGGTAACAAAACCCCCCAAATTAACAAAAATGTCATGCCACAAAAAAGCAGACTGGTTTTCTTCAAGTGCTTCAAAGCTGAAAGCTCTAAGTATATACAGTTTCTTCCCAAAATAGTTTTCTCTTTCCCCCTTCCTTCTTTAATCCTCAAACAATAAACATGTGTATACTTTTTAATTTTAAAGCCAAAATAAATCATTTTTTCCGGGGAAAGGAAACCATATACTTGGGACAAGTTATTTGCCAGGGTTTTTGTTTGTTTTCTGATGAATACACAGCAGTGAATGTAGGATGGAAAAACTTTAAAGATTTGTAATATGGTGTTTAATAATGTGTAACTTGTTTGATTTAGGCCTCTGTAGAAACTTGCAAGAGCTGAATGTCTCTGACTGTCCAACGCTCACGGTGAGTATAAGAAGCTTATTTTACTGTTGTTTATATAGATTCAGACTTGCTCCACTGGAGTACTAATACACAGAGATTCTGCCAAAATACATGCCTGTGTGCTCATTTAGGATTAAATATGGAGAAAAGCAAACTATGTTAAACACTGGCAAGAAATTTTATCCAACTTATGTAATGCTCTTATTATTCCTGTAGATATGTCCAAGGTTGGAGTCTCTGGAAAGTGGAAACTATTCAACAATTAGACAAAAATGAACTATATTTCTGTTTAAGGCCACGTGTGCATGAGACTGAAAAAATTGGGCCCCAACAGAGACAATAGGCTCAATTTATAAGTCTTCATGGCTATCAGCTGTGGCACCAAAGAAGATGGAAATGAACATGTAACTCTAGCCAACTCCTTCCTGGTCCCTGTCTCCAGGCTTTCCTCTACTTCCAATCTGTCTTACACCCTGTGGACACAGAATATTCCTTCTTAAAGGCAGATCTGACCACTTCACTACCATCTGCCATCATTTAGACACACACTTATCATCTACACTATTGGATAGAGTCAAAGCTCTTTAACATTACTGTACCTTGGAGACCCTCCGTCATCTTGTCTCTGCCTCCCTTTCCAGCCTCATCTTCTCATAAATCCTACATGCACATTAAGTTTCAGCAGCCACAAGCTGCTATGCTTTCTTTCCTGCATGCACCAAGCTCCTCTTGCTGTTTTGCCTTTGCTCCGGCTGTGCTCTTTGCTTGAAGATAGGAGGGAAAAGAATGAACAGCCTGATTGCTTCCCCCTCCTCATTAAGCACCAGCTCCAGGATGAAGTCCATGCACAGGTGAAAAGACTTCGTGAATTGGCTCTTCCTTGCTACCTACCCAGCCTCCTCATTAACAGTTCTTTCTTTCAGATTTCTACTCGATTTCATTCTTTCTGTGGATATTTTTAGCACCTACTATGTTAAAGACATATTTATCTTTATATATAAAGATATATAGGGAACTTATATGTTATAAAATAGAGGTTCTATAGGGAATTTAAGATGAATTTTCAGTTTTGGCCCTCAGGGAGCTTTAGTTCTCACTTGGATAAAAGATCATATTCTTTAATTTGGCTTTCTAATAGGAAAGTCAAAACAATTCCATCTGGGCTTCCCTGGTGGCGCAGTGGTTGAGAGTCCGCCTGCCGATGCAGGGGACACGGGTTCGTGCCCCGGTCCGGGAAGATCCCACATGCCGCGGAGCGGCTGGGCCTGTGAGCCATGGCCGCCGAGCCTGCGCGTCTGGAGCCTGTGCTCCACAACGGGAGAGGCCACAACAGTGAGAGGCCCGCGTACCGCCAAAAAAACCAATTCCATCTGTGTTGAATTTGTGAACATCAAAGTCTTTTCCAGTTTTAGAGTTTAATAATGTACAGGGCTGATAACTTTATCTAGCTACATTTTACTATTGTCTTTCCCTTTGAGACAAAGACTGAGAGACAGGCTTACATTTAAGGAGTTGAGTAACATTCATTCAAAAAGCTTTGATTTCTAAGAAGCTTGCCTTATGAATATATTACATCCGGAAAGATTTTGAGTGCATCATAGACAAATTCATGGACCATCCTGCAATGTAGACACTGAAACAATTTTTGCATTTATGTGCTCAAACATTTGGGGATTGAAATTTGAGCTCTTTTAAATATTGAGAACAAAATTCCTTTGAACTTCCTCCTCATCTCAAAGGGAAAATCAGATTATTCTATGTTACATAATGCCTACTTCATCTTCCTCTTGCTGGCTCCCATATATTTTCATCTGTGTGGCCACCTCTCTAGGGTGTAAACCAGCTTTCTATCTTCCTCCTTGTCCCATTTCATTTGCATTTTTGCCGGCGTCTTCCACCAGGTGCACAATCACTTTGATGGTTGATTGGCACCATGAACATTTTTGAAGATAGATTCTTTCTATTGAACTATAATGCCACACATTATGTTTGTTCTCTCCATTCCTGCTGGGAAAAAGTGTACTGTATACTCTTTAATCTGTACATGTATATCCAAATCCTACATTTTGGTGGTGGAGTGTCTAGAAAAATTGCTGGTATCTTGAATGCAGTGGCAAGAGTACAGTGTTTATTGAAAGCCCTGCACTTGTTCTCATGCGTCATTGGCACATAGAACCTTTTGACAACAGAACTACAGTTTTACAACTTAAAAAAAAAAAACCTTGTGTTCTCTTTAAGGTGTGGTTTGCTTCCCCTGTAAATCAACCAATTCTTATCCCACGTGAGAGATGCTCTGACCTACAGGATTTTGTTATTTTAATATTCATGATTCCAGGAAGCAGCTAGGAATAGAATGTTAGGCATTGATGGTCCTGCTGAAAGTAAACCTTTGCCATCCTTAGTGGTGTTCGGGGAAGCCATATTGACCATGCAGAATTCTTCCCCGAACCTCATCTCCTAGCCTAGTGCCAGTTTACCTCTTCCTGCAAAGGCCTATTCTTCCAGGACAATGTACCACAAATATTTAAAACTAGCAGACTTCTTCAGTGTTCCTGGGGAGACTCATAAATCATTAAATAAATACAAACCCGCTGCTACTCATTCTAGAACATTTTATAAATAGTTACCAATACAAGAAGCACCACCATTGCAATCAAAGCTTGAAACACATCTGTCTTGCAAATGTCAATTTAGGGCTCATGCTTGAAATCACTCTGTGTTTTTCTCATGTTGCAGTCATACTGTTCTCTTGTACTGGATTTCAGCTCTCTGGGAGAGGGTTCCCTGAATCTTTGATATTCTCCCCTGCAGTACCCCCTGCATTGAATTTCATGTCCAACACGTATGCAGCCTATATTTTACTTCAGGACATCTCAAACTTAACGTAAATTTGGTGCAAGGCTGTTTAGCTGTTTTAATATCTTCAGTAACAGAACCACAGAAACTTAATCACACACACACACCTCTGTATAAATATACATGCGTAAATATGGACTCTTTTTTTTTTGCGGTACGCGGGCATCTCACTGTTGTGGCCTCTCCCGTTGTGGAGCACAGGCTCCCCACGCGCAGGCTCAGCGGCCATGGCTGACGGGCCCAGCTGCTCTGCGGCATTGGGATCTTCCCAGACCGGGGCACGAACCCGTGTCCCCTGCATCGGCAGGCGGACTCTCAACCACTGCGCCACCAGCGAAGCCCTGGACTCACTTTTTAATGAAGTCCAGTTGAAAGAGTTTCATCCTGTCTTTCAGAATGATTTTAGTAAATTTAAAAATGGATCCATTTTTAATCATTTTCATGTATCTAACGAGTCAGGAGTGTTTGACACTTTGACACGAACTCAAAGGGTTGAACTGGCAAGGGTTCAGATTTTAATGAAGTGTCATTGTGATGCAATGGGACTTTATTTCCAAAGAAAGGTAACGGGAGGGAGTAATGAACCTTCAAGCAAAGCCATCACCTTCTACTTAATTTGATTTATAAATGATAACAGAGACTATGAAGAGACCAAGACTCGAATATACTTTTTTGGAGTAGGGAGTGAGATAATAGAGCGATAATAGGGAAATAGCAAAGCTTGTTAGACTTTGATAAGATTCTTCCCTGTGTTTTTATGCACGATGAATCAATGAGATACATCTCTGAGAGCTGTCCTGGAGTCCTGTATCTCAATCTATCTAACACAACTATCACCAACAGGACAATGCGACTCCTGCCGAGGTAATGCTTATGTTATCTCTATTACACTGAAACTAGTTTTGCTCCCCTAGGCTCTGACTTGCTCTAGTATTCCCCAAAGGCAGTGATCCTTTTACTAACACCCCACCACCTTGGTACCCCTATTCTGATAACAGGACTGCTTTCAAGTCCCCAAGCTAGTGCCTAACCTCTCCCTCCTTAGCCTTGCCTTGGCTGGTATTTGGGGGTCGCTCTTTTAGCAGTTTGCCCAGTAGGTTGAGTTAGGCTCTGCCTATCTCTTTCTGGTCCTCATTCCTGGGCTTTGGAGCCTGGCCCATCAATCCCAGTCCAGTGTTTGGACTTCTCTACAACAGAACCCCAATATCCTGCCTCCTTAGACCCTGAGCACTGCAGAGCCAGGTTCCCTGTTGTCATGCTCTGGTTACCTATTGGGACCCCCCCCCAATCACCTCCAGGAAACCTGATGCTTGCGTTTTTTTGATCTATGGACTGTTGACAAGCCAGCACTTCTTTGGAGAAGAAGGGAAAGGAGAATATAAGACATCACTAAGAGTTGACAGAATATTCAATTTTATCAAAAATTTACATCATTCAATTATTCTTTATTTTCACCAAGGAAAAGACTAATCAGGAAGAGTATATGCTCATATTGGGAGAGATTCAAAACAGTTTTCAAACTACTGTGAAAGAATGAACCATTTTTGACAATGTAACTTTTTTGAGATCCTTCGAAAAATAACAGTGAGGCATTAGAGAAGCTTAAACAGAGAAAATTATAGGTGGTAATTTTCCTTATCTTTTCTCTCTAACCATTTTCTGGAAATATGCAAGACTAAAAAAAGGTGGTAACATATTTGCTTTATCTCATTAATTGGCTTTCCATATTCTAGTCAGTCAAATCTATCAAACATTTCCTTTGAAATTTCTCATGAGTCTTTTAAAAAATAGAGGGTTTTCCTCCTTCCAAGCATTTGATATACATTTATTTTTTTTCTTGTATGATTCTTTTTTGGTACGCGGGCCTCTCACTGTTGTGGCCTCTCCCGTCGCGGAGCACAGGCTCCGGACGCACAGGCTCAGCGGCCATGGCTCACGGGCCCAGCCGCTCCACGGCATGTGGGATCTTCCCAGATCGGGGCACGAACCCGTGTCCCCTGCATTGGCAGGCGGACTCTCAACCACTGCGCCACCAGGGAAGCCCTATGATTTGTTTTTATTTAAATTTATAACCAACCTAGAATTAATTTTGGTAGATAAATGAAGCAGTGATCTAACAGGTTCATCAAACTATGCCTTGTGCAGCCCAAAGCCTGTTTTAGTGCAGTCCATGAGCTAAGAATATTTTTTTTTTTCACATCAAGAGTTGTTAAACCCTTGGGGATAGTGGGGCAGGGGAGGGGGAGAGATAAATTACGAGTTTGGGATTAACATATACACACTACTGTATATAAAACACATGAACAACAAGGACCTACTGTATAGCACAGGGAACCCTATTCAATATCTTGTGATAACCTATGATGGAAAAGAATCTGAAAAAGAATATATATATGTATACTTGTATGTATAACTGAATCACTTTGCTGTACACCAAAACTAACACATTGTAAATTAACTATACTTCAGTAATTAAAGAGTTGTTAAATAACTAAACAATTATTCCAGCATCATTTATTGAATACTTTTCTCAAGTGATGTGTGATACCTCTTTATATATCTAAAATTTTTATATAGGTAGTACATACTAAAAACTCATCACCTTCTAATGTTTTTGTACATGTTACTATCATCTATGTTCTAGAGGTTATGACCATTGTATCTGTATGGTTAAAATATTACAGCACTGTGCATCTCTTCCCAACTCCATGTTCAGTGACCTCTCTCATTGGTAGCTTAGAACCAGCCAAAATGGGAGTGTTCTGTACCATGAAAAATGCCATACAATACAAATTAGGGTTTGATTTATTTTTTTGTTGATTGTTTAGACTGGAGGAGACAAGATAGCAGATTAAAAGTGTGTCATGTCTGCAACCTACAGAATGGGAGAAAATATTTGCAAACAATGTGACTGACAAGGGCTTAGTTTCCAAAATATACAAACAGCTCATACAAGTCAACAACAAAAAAACAAACAACCCAATCCCAAAACGGGCAGAAGACCTAAATACACATTTCTCCAAAGAAGAAATACAGATGGCCAATAGGCACATGAAAAGATGCTTAACATCGCTAATTATTACAGAAATGCAAATCAAAACTACAATGAGGGCTTCCCTGGTGGCGCAGTGGTTGAGAATCTGCCTGCCAATGCAGGGGACATGGGTTCGAGCCCTGGTCTGGGAAGATCCCACATGCCACGGAGCAACTAGGTCCGTGAGCCACAACTACTGAGCCTGCGCATCTAGAGCTTGTGCTCCACAACAAGAGAGGCCGTGACAGTGAGAGGGCCCTGTCGATGAAGAGTGGGCCCCACTCACCGCAACTAGAGAAAGCCCACGCACAGAAATGAAGACCCAACACAGCCAAAAATAAATAAATAAATAAATAAATAAATTTTAAAAAAAGGCAACTATCAGAAATCAACAATTAAAAAAAACTACAATGAGGTATCACCTCACACCAGTCAGAATGGTCATCATTAAAAAGTCTACAAATAACAAATGCTGGAGAGGGTGTGGAGAGAAGGGAACCCTCCCACACTGCTGGTGAGAATGTAAGTTGGTGCAGCCACTGTGGAAAACATTATGGAGGTTCCTCAGAAAACTAAAAACAGAATTACCATATGATCCAACAATCCCATTCCTGGGCATATGTTCAGAGAAAACTATAATTCAAAAAATACATGCATCGCTATTTTATAGCAGCACTATTCACAATAGCTAAGACATGGAAACAACCTAAACGTCCATTGACAGATGAATGGTTAAAGAAGATACATAATACAATGGAATACTACTCAGCCATAAAAGAGAATGAAATAAAGCCATTTGCAGCAACATGGATGCAACTAGAAATTATCATACTAAGTGAAGTAAGTCAGACAGAGAAAGACAAATACCATATGATATCACTTATATGTGGAATCTAAAATATGACACAAATGAACCTACCTATGAAACAGAAACAGAATCATGGACATAGAGAACAGACTTGTGGTTGCCAAGGGGGCAGGGGGTTGGGGGAGGGATGGAGTGGGAGGTTGGGTCTAGCAGATGTAAGCTTTTATGTATAGAATGGATAAGCAACAAGGTCCTACTGTATAGCACAGAGAATTATATTCAATATCCTATGATAAACCATAATAGAAAATAATATTAACGAAGAATGTATATATATGTATAACTGAATCACTTTGCTGTACAGCAGAAATTAACACAACATTGTAAATCAACTATACTTCAATAAAAAATATTGAAAAAAATATGTCATGTCTGTAGCTGCAACATTATGATTAGCACAAAAAAGGTGAGGAAATATCTTTTCAGTACTTGAAAACTGTCACATCATTGATGGATGAGTGAAATCTGGACATAAATCTTTGTGGTTTTATTTTTGTCTTACCCATTAATATAAATAAAAATATTCATATTGGAATTATACCCATCCCTCAAGCTTTTGAACTTTATTTTTTGGTTAAAAAAAAGAAATACATCAGAGTGAACAATTTTATTCTTCCTTTATGTGCACATAGGAGAAGACAAAAGTACTAGCTATATTTATGAGTTTGGCAAAAGTCAGTGAATGAAAACATTGTGTGAGAATCAACTGACTATATGAAATTAGCAATAAACAGTATTGTGTATGTTATTATTTGTAAGTTGTGTGCTGTACATCTTTTATATATGTAAAATAGTTAATGTAAAATAGTAAGATGTGGGCTTCCCTGGTCACGCAGTGGTTAAGAATCCGCCTGCCAATGCAAGGGACACGGGTTCGAGCCCTGGTCCGGGAATATCCCACATGCCGTGGAGCAACTAAGCCCGTGAGCCACAACTACTGAGCCTGTGCTCTAGAGCCCACAAGCCACAACTACTGAGCCCACGTGCTACAACTACTGAAGCCTGCGCACCTAGAGTCTGTGCTCTGCAACAAGAGAAGCCACTGCAGTAAGCCTGTGAACCGCAACGAAGACCCAACGCAGCCAAAAATAAATAAAATAAAATAATTTATTTAAGAAAATAGTAAGATGTACAAATTTACAGTAAACATATATACATTTATATGCATACGTTTTTGAAGAACCAGCTGTAAGATATTTACCAGTATGTCAATAATTAAAGGTAAAATAAGTTGGGAACTAATCCATATTTTTATAATATTTAGTCTCCCTATCAGGAACATAGTATACTTCTAAAATTTTTCTTTCAAGTGTTCTTAAATGTCTCAAAATTTTGTTTTATTCATATGGATAGTCTGTGGTGTCTTTTTCATTGCCATTGTGAATAGTATCCTTTCTGATTATGATTTCTCATTATATTTTCTAAATGGTTACTTTTGGACTTGGGCATGATGTACATATATCTTTTTAAACTTTTCATTTGTATGATTTGATTTCTTTCCTTTTAAAATAAAAAATAGAGCTATGAAATTACTTCTAAAGAAGAACTTAGGCAAAGCTTGTAAGATTTGATAAATATTGTTCTCATTTTCTAAACAAACTGTTGTATATTTGATTATATGCTGATTACCACTTTGACCTAATAATTATTTAGAAGAGGATTTTTGGTTTCAAATTGTTGAAGTTTCTTAATTAAGCTTATGTTTTTAATTCTAGTTTTTTACACCGTGGTCAAGAAATGTGGACTGAATTATTTCTACTTTTTGAAATTTATTGAGATTTCTTGATGGACTAGTTTATATACTCAACTTCAGTAAATCATCCATGAATGTTTAAAACAAAAGAGTTTCTTTCAGAGAACATTTCTAGGTGTATATGCACATATATGTATAAATTCTCGATATGTCATAGATAAGTGATATATTAGTTGCCTATTATGATAAGGCTTCTATTAATTTATTTTTGTTATTTTACACGTAAAGATTAATAAGTAGTATGTTTCATTATAGATTGTAGCGGTTGTTCACATAAAATTATATATTTTATCCTGGTTGATATTTCTTTGCCTTAAATTCTTTTTAATCTGTTATTTATACAGTCACGTTTGGTTTCTTTTGTGGTTTTGTGGAATAACTTTATGTATAGCCATATTTTTAACCTTTGTGTTGCTGTATTTTAGGTTTATCTTTTACATGCAGCACATAGCTAACTTCTATTTTTAAAAATTTCAATCTCTTTGCCTTTTTAAGAGGGAAGTTTAAAAGACTAATATTTCTTGTCAAAACTGAGTGTTTGGTCTTATTTTTATCATCTTGCTTTATGTTTTAGATTTTTTAATTTTTTACGTTACTGCACTGTACTCATCTTTTCTGCCTTTTGCTATAAAAATGCTATTTCTATAATCTGAATGCATTTCAAAGACATATGCATATTCTCTTGTGTATTCTAACTAGTGGATATTTGTATGTTTTTTAAAAACATGCTTTAACATGCATTTCTCTAATTATCAAAGTCACGATGAAACAGTAACTTTGGCTCCCCCTGTGTTAGGCAAGAGATCTGATACACTTTAATTCTCCCTTGAACTTGATGTTCTTCTACTTCCACTCACCTATATGTAAATACCTATTAATTGTGATTTTTGTTAATCATTTAACTTTCCTTTTAATGTTGATTTTTGGTGTTTGAACTCAACATTGTAATCATATTTATAATGATTATGTAGTCCTAACTCTAGTTTTATCATTCATCGATGGTCCATTTGTTCCACAATTTCCTTATTCTTTAATTTTGATTTTGATTCACCCTATGATGACTGGAAATATAGTTTTAAAAACTCTTTATCTGGCAAGATGTGCAAGTATTAGATTTTCAGTCATTACTTTCTGAAGATGATTTTCTGTTGTCTTGAAGGATGAACAACAAATTCTCTTGGTGTATGGTTCTTGAATCATGTCCCTTACTCTATCCTTAAAACCCTACAAATGTTGCTCCATAATCTTTACTATTTCAAGTTAAAGAGAAGTCTAAAGCCAGCCTGATTTTTCTCTTCCTTTGTTGGTAACCTGTTTTTTTCCTGCCAAGATGCTGGCATGAACTTCCTTTTCTCTGAGAAATTAAAAACATCTTCCAAACTTAACTGTGTTCTTTCAATTAACTTTTCCTGGAACATAGTAAACCTTTTGAACATTAAAACTTAGATTTTTCTCAGCCAAGGAAGGTGTTTTTCTCTTCCTTCCTTCTTTTTTTTAAATAAATTTATTTATTTATTTACTTTTGGCTGTGTTGGGTCTTCATTGCTACGCCCAGGCTTCCTCTAGTTGTGGCGAGCGGGGGCTACTCGTCGTCGTGGCGAGCGGGGACTACTCGTCGTCATGGTGCGCGGGCTTCTCATTGTGGTGGCTTCTCTTGTTGCAGAGCACAGGCTCTAGGTACGTGGGCTTCAGTAGTTGTGGCACATGGGCTCAGTAGTTGTGGCGAGCGGCCTTAGTTGCTCCACAGCATGTGGGATCTTCCTGGACCAGAGCTCGAACCCGTGTCCCCTGAATTGGCAGGCGGATTCTTAACCACTGCGCCACCAGGGAAGCCCTCTTTTTTTTTTTCTATTAATTAAACTAAAGTCTTTATACAAATTTCATCAAGTTTTCTACTCATGTCCTTTTATTTTTGCTCTAGGATCCAATGTAGGGTTCCATATTGCATTCAGTTGTCATTTCTCCTTAGTCTCCTCAAATCTGTGCCAGTCGTCAGTAGTTCCTTGTATTTCATGACCTCGACACTTGAGGAATACGGTTTATTTATCTTATATAATGTCCCTCAATTTGGGTTTATCTGATGGATATTTTTCTTTTTAAATGCTTCTATTCCATTTGTTCAGGTTTTATCTTAAGAATCCCCTTTTATTTTTAGATCGATTTTTATTCTTGTCCTTCAAAGCTGTCATCTTCTCTCTCATCATTTTTATTTCTGTATACATTTTCTCGGCATACTGCATTCTCTATATCAGTAGTTCTGAAAGTGTGTTCCAAGGACAGCAGTGTCCTGATAAATGTTTAATAACTGGCTGGGGTAGGGAGTAAAGGTTTTTTTTTTTTTTTTTTTTTTTTTTTTTGCGGTACGCTGGCCTCTCACTCTTGTGGCCTCTCCCGTTGTGGAGCACAGGCTCCGGATGCGCAGGCTCAGCGGCCATGGCTCACGGGCTCAGCTGCTCCGCGTCACGTGGGATCTTCCCGGACCGGGGCACGAACCCGCATCCCCTGCATTGGCAGGCGGACTCTCAACCACTGCGCCACCAGGGAAGCCCTAAAGGTGTGTTTTGATTTGTAGGATTTATTGATTTCTGTGATATAAATAATTCCATCATGGCCTATTTTAAGCTACCAACATGATGCCACTGAATGTGGAATTGGGAAGAGATGCTAACAATTGGTCCTCATGGACTGGTACAAGCCAGCTCCAGAAGCACCACTGTGGAGGGCCCCTGACCGTTTCAGGAATTCTGTAGGATTCTTTGTCCTGCAATACAGAATATCACTCAGTACTTTTCTTTAGACATTTCATATTAAGATATATATGTGATGAATATATGTGCATGTATGAATGTGTGTTTATATATAGAAAGAGAATATATGTGCATGTGTGTATGTATGTATGTGTGTATGTATCTATAGATAGAAAGAGAGTGGGGGGGTGAAGAGGGAAGAGAGAGAGAAATATATATTAAAAAATCCATAAATCCATATGTGAAAATCTGAACTCTCAAAGTAGATGATTTGGGAGTAGCATATATCACAGTACAAATTATTTTTTTAACTTAAAACATCTCTTCCAACCATAGTTTGAGATAAACTTTTCTCCTAGGAAATTTAAAATAACACTACATCTCTGCATAATTTTTTAAGGACATTTATTTTACAAATGAAGCTATACCTTTAGTGGGCAACAGATAGAAAAATAGGACCCAAAATGAGAATTCTGTTTTGATTTTAACTTCTAGTTCTTGCTATTGAGACAACACTTAGGATAAAACTAATTAATATTGATGTTTTTCACCATATGAAAAAAATGTACATTGACTTTCTTATCTATAATAAAAATACATTTCATAATGATTCTCTATTTTTGCTCTGCTTTCTATTGTTTCAAACATTGTTTTAAAAATGCAAAAGCATTTGTTAAGCGGTAAATAACCAGAGATGTGTTATTTGTTGCTGTTCTCATTGTCTCTCGTGTCTTTAGTATTTCTTTCCAAAGAAAAATGTAATTTGTTTGCCTTTCTTAGCAACAGTGATTTGCCAGTTTTTTATTTCAATATTTTTTCTCACTTCTTTGGGGACTTGCTCAGTTTTCTAAAGTTGAAAATGAGGGCTGCCCACAGCTCATGCCCATTCCAAAACATTTTTTGCTTTTAAATATTTCCTGAATTAAACCCTCTCCATTTATTCCCATTGCCACAATCTAGGTGGCACTCTCAGCGCCTCATTTGGTGCAGCATCCTGATGGTTCACTCTTGGTCTCTCTTCCCTTCAATATGCTCTGCCTTATGCTGCGAGACATATCATCCTGAACTTAGTCTTATCACGTCTTTGACATCCTTAAGGTCTAGACTCTTCCCTTACTGTCCAAAAACATTATGTTGATAATACAACATTACATAAAGCAACTATACTCCAATAAAAAAAAAACATTATGCTGACAAAGGGGCCATAGATCCATAGGTATCTATTAAGAACTCCTCGCTCAATTCTCATTTTTGGTATTTCTTAACTGACACATGCACTTAAAGAAACTGAACAATAGGCTTGGACCAGATTTGAATATGCATGATTTCATAAGTAACAGTTTCATTATTATATCTAAAGAAAGACTGACTGATATACAGAGCTTAGAAATAGGTTAGGAAGAACAGTCTTCAAATGAGTGGGCAACACATGGGAGGAACAGAAACTACCCCAGAGGCTATCAATCTTGCTAGAGTTGACAGATTACATATGGTATTACCACCATAACCAAAATGAGGGTATAGATGGCATATGAGGCCCCCCAAACTCTTAGTATCAGTTGTATGCACCACTCTTGTCAGGTGAGTACTTATTCCATTCAATGGAAGGAAGACAGTACAAACTTCATAAGAATAATTCATATGTAATTATTATTTGAGGTAGTAGTAGCAACAATAACAATATATATATATTTAAAGGTTCTACCATATCCCTGCTAATATTTATCATCAAAGATCACCCTCATTATAATACTATTACATCTATGTGCTTATGTAATTGTCACATCTCTAAGAGGAAAGAGCAGATAGGATTACATCCATGTTACAGATGAGTAAACTGAGGTTCAGGAAAGCTGGAGGCCCCACAGTTGGTGAGGGTTAAAAAAAAAAAAAAGATAATGTTAAAATATCCACTTAACAGATGCAGAAACAATCTCTGAGAGGTTAGGAGAAGTTGCAGTAAGTGTCAGGACTGGGATTCAAATCCAATTTCATCAGATTCCAAACCCTTGTGTATTTTCCATTGTGTCATGCTGCCTGCCTCACTATTCCTTTCTCCAAATTAGAGAGCTAAAGGGTTGTTAGGAATGACAATCCCCAAGAAAATTGTACTTACTCAGCTGAATCACAAGGGTATGCTTCAGGGAGAGGAAGATCGAGCATTTCCAAAGCTTTGGCAATGCTCTTAGTTAACTCAAGGGCCCCAGGAGAAGGGACGTTCTTTGGGATGTTAGTGCTCCTTTCTCCTTCAGAACCCTGCCCACCCAGCCACTGGGGATTCCAGAAGGCTTCCCTCTCCGTTCTCCTGAATCTCATGGACACGGCCATTACCAGAGGGAAATGTGTGTTCTGAGTCAAATAATTTGCTATGGAATGTGAATCATATCATATAGTTGTGTTTTTTCAGATTTGGGAAATAAATCTGATTAATGGTCAAAGCCTGCATATCTAATTTCCCATTTATGTGAAGATAAACTTTATTAGTCATTTGTGGGCTTTTGAGGGACAGAGAGTTTTCTTCCTACTTTTCATTCTTTTTGCTTTCTAATTTGCTGTTAAACCGTTACAGATCACAAACCAAAAGCACGTTTTTAATTCCATTGCAAGAGCAGGCAGTAGTGGGAATTCTTGCACTTTTATAAAATGCCAGGCTTTGGAGGGCTTTGAAACTCATCCAGAGTGTCCTCAAACCGTGAGCCCTTGCACAGTAGTACAGACTCGTCCTGAAGACCCTCTTTTTTTTCTGGAAGCTCTCATTTTGGTCATGGTGGTAATGCCATATTTAATCTGTTTCAACTCCAGTGAGATTGATAGCCTCTGACTGTAGTTTTTATTCCTCTCATATGTTGCCCACTTATTTGCAGACTGTTCTTAACCCATTTTTAAGCTCTGTATATCAATGTCTTTCTTTATCCATAATAATGAAACTGTTACATACAAAATCATGCACTGTTACAAAAAAAATCTATTTTTTTCAAGCCATTTGCTTACCATGTCCATTTTAAGAGCCTGTTATGTTCAACTTTGCCTCCTTTCTGCCCCAAATCCTAACTCTCATGTAACAGTTAATCGCCACTTAAATGTTTACAAAGCGTTTGTCCTCCTAGACATTTTGCATGTTATTTTGGTGCTCCAAAGATAAAACTTAAATGCAACAATAACACAAACTCTGAAACTGCTTTCAAACACTAACTTCCAAACAATAGGAATGCACAAACCTCCCCCACCCCCAAAGCTTTATCCCAATCAGCTTTCTTAAAAATCTAGACAAATCTTTAATTATTTTCATTTGAAATGTGATTACGCATTATCTGATATGCTACTGCAATCTCCTTTACTTAACAGGAAGAGTATTAACAGTAAAGTTCAATTCTTGAATATCTGTAAGGAGAAAAGATTAATTTACAGTTTTACTTCTCTTTGTCATAGTGGCTTAACAAAGATGTGAGAAAACAACGAAAGTATAATCACTTTCCTTCCTCTCTTCTCTCGCCCTGTCTTTTCAGGTACTTCCACAGTTTACAGAATCTTAGTTTGGCTTATTGCAGAAAGTTTACAGACAAAGGTTTACAGTACCTGAATTTGGGGAATGGATGCCACAAGCTCATCTATCTGGACCTTTCCGGCTGCACCCAGGTTTGTCTTTCAGCCTTCTCTTTCCTGCAGCAGGCGAAGAAGTCCTCCAGAGAATGAGAACGGGCTATATCCAGCCCTCATGTTATACTAACGCTGTGCACAGACCGCAGCACACTTTTTGGAGGTTTTAAATTACATGGCCACAGCTGCTTAAATTTTCCCCAGGATCGCTACTATAGGCTCTTGGCTTCCTTCCACTGGAGTGCCACATCCACTAACAGGCAGAGTTCATTGGATGATGAAGCAGAACACGTCTGTGTGGATACTCTGAGCACAGTTATAATACCAGAGTCCAAATCTTGAAAACTTTTTAGAATTGATACCAAGATACAAACAAAGAAAAACATTTTGTGGGGAGAATTTGCAAAGAACTTCCTGAAGAGTCAGTTTGCTCTCATGTGGGCCCTCAGAGAGTAAATAGTATTGGGTAAGATGCTACAAGTGATAAATGCATGAAAGGAAATACACAAAGATTATGATTTTATTTATTTATTTTTATTTTTGGCTGTGCTGGGTCTTCGTTGTTGTGTGCAGGCTTTCTCTAGTTGCGGTGAGCGGGGGCTACTCTTCGTTGTGGTGCGCGGGCTTCTCACTGCAGTGGCTTCTCTTGTTGCAGAGCACGGGCTCTAGGCGCACGGGCTTCAGTAGTTGTGGCGCACAGGCTTCAGTAGTTGTGGCCCGCGGGCTCTAGAGTGCAGGCTCAGTAGTTGTGGCACACGGGCTTAGTTGCTCTGTGGCATGTGGGGTCTTCCCGGGCCAGGGATCAAACCCATGTCCCCTGCACTGGCAGGCAGATTCTTAACCACGCCACCAGGGAAGCCCAAAGATTATGATTTTAAAAACTGCATTATATCCTTGGGCTAAATAACATGACGATTTGAGGTCTATATGGGGAAATATTTAAGTTTGAAGGAACAAGACTAAGGAAAACTGGGCAGAAAAGAGTGTGGAATGGTGGAGGGTAGGGCATGGCACTTTGGAAGCAGTTACTACCTCCTTGATAGTTTCTTCTGCTCTGTTTTGTTTGATTTCAGTCATGATTCTTTTAACTTTTCTTTCACCTCTCTGTGTATTTTATTGATATTTGTGTCATAGAATGTTCATCATTCTATGAGACTAATAACACAAATGAGAACTGTTACTATATGCCAGGCACCATGTTGACTGTCATACAGATCAAATTTACTGCTCATATAAATGCTGTGCAGTATGTATTTATCATGCCCATTTAGACATGAAAAGACCAAGGCTCCCAGGGCTGCACGGCTGGTGAAAGCACATGGTACTGGTACAGTTATAAGCAGGTAGATTCCCTGGAAGGAATACAGGGACAGAACAGATTTCTCCTCCAAGTTCTTGAATGGACAGAAATCTTACATAGCACTACTACTGGCATATCATGGTTTCCTGGTACACCACACAGTGGAGAGGATGTAAGGGAAAGGAGGGGGGGACGTTAAGCTAGGGCTGAAATGGCTAGAAGTTGCATTTGTTTAACATCCAATTTACTGCGATATGGCTTGCTAAGCATCAACATCTACCATCACTCTGTGGCCAAGATGGCCTTAATGTTCCCTCCAGATGGACAAAACTTCAGACAGGCTTCTTCTTGACTCTGGACCCCTGACCTCCCTTTTCTTAGAGCGTTTACTTTAGAAAACTTGTGGTTGTACATTCTTTCTCTGCTCCCGTTGAGATGTAAAGCCCTTAAAAAGCTTCTTGCCAGTTTTACAACCCAGGAATGTCTTCCTCAAAGACCTGGGAGCCAGCCTTTAATATGTAATCATCAAGAGAGAGAGCATCAGTATCTCCCAGTCTCTGTGGGAGGATGGGAGCCTAACTTCCATATGGATGTCAGTTAGCAAACACAGAGGCCTAATCACAAAGGAAGAATACCTGCAAATTCAGAAATAACTCAATGTGCTTGACACATCTAACTGATCAATCTCTCCCCTAAAGATACATGCTCCAGTACTTTTTTTAAAATTAATTTTTATTGGAGTTTAGTTGATTTACAATGTTGTGTTCGTTTCTACTGTCCAGCAAAGTGAATCAGTTATACATATAGATATATCTGCTCTTTTTTAGATCCTTTTCTCATATAGGCCATTACAGAGTACTGAGTAGAGTTCCCTGTACTATACAGTAGGTCCTTATTAGTTATCTATTTTACATACAGTCGTGCCTAGCTTACCTCAGTGCTTCCGAACCCTCTGCACAGTGTGACTTACCTCCTTGTTCTTCTGTTTCCACCAGGTAATTATTGTAGCAAAAACACACAACACATGCACAGACACACAAACACTCATACACATGTCCTAAGGTTAAATATTTTCAGACACACTAAAGTCAAAATGAGAGGTTTCAAATTGATGACCCTCTGGCTAGATATATATTCAAAACATATAGACACAGTCTGTCTTTAAATTTTGAGCCAACATTTGGAATTTTGGAGTTTTCAAATAAAAATCTAGACTTCAAGCTTCTCTTAAAAAACCAGAAGAACTAGCAAAATTGGGCCTGCTTTCCCACATGGCAACAAAAGACTGGAGCTGAGTCAGCCTCACCCCCTTGAGATGGCGCCCTCTCCTCAGTATGCCGCCCTCTCCTCCACTCAGTAACGTCCACACATGCACTTACTCTGGAACTGCTACCACTTCACTGCAATGCCTGCCTGCCTCAGTCGGTATTTGAGTTTGGTCTCAATGTATTTCTAAAGAATAGATTTCTTTTCCTAACTGACCCTTAATTTGTAAGTCTCAAACCACAGTGACATTAGTATTTCACATCATTATGCAAAATAATGTTGTTTTTTTTGTTCATCCGTCTTCCATTTGCATTTGTTCATTTAATAATTTAATTACTCGAGAGATTTAACCCTAGGTGTCAGGCACTGGAAATTGTACCATTTGAAACTTTATAAGAAATGGGCTCATTATGAACCACAGATATCTTAATAATGGCTGCTGCTGTAACTTCAGAGAATCAGTGAATCTTGGATGTCGCTGCTTCTGAGGGACTTATTAATAAGTCTTTTGAGGAGGCTCCATCTACCTCCCTAGCTCTGGGTGTGAGGATAGTTTCACCCTTCCAGACCTACTTGCATTGATATGACAGTATAAAATGGTTTCAAAGAAGGAAAGTTGACTATTCACAGGTTTTTCAGGTTCTTCCCTTGGAAAGTAAAATGTATTTTCTTCTTATGTTTGGAATTTTGCACTATGAAGTCATGTGTTAGTATATCTGATCAAGGAAAAAGGCCCTAATAAAACAAAAAGTTGAGAATAGAAGCTTACAACGAAATGCTTTACACTGGTGTTTATTGAGTGCCTGCTGCATACTGGGCACCATGATGAGTCAAATAGCATCTCTGTCTTTTGGAAGCTCTGGATTAACATAAGTGAATTATGTCAAGGGCTAAATGTTAATGCAGTCACAGCTGCCCAAAAAAGGAAAGATGTATACAGTATTGTGAAAGAATCTGAATCCATATTTGTTAGAAAAAATAAATAAGTGGATGATGGAGAACTACAAAGAAAAGTGAAAATCAATTACATATGTTTTAGAAATATTCTGCATTCTTATGGGATTGGATAAACACTGTAGGGTGCACTAAGTAATATGACCGATTTCCTAATGAGTACCAGCACTTGCATGTTCCCCTGCATGTCATCATCTTTGATGGGTTTGAGGTGATGCCTCTGCCCAGTTTCTCCTCCTTGAAAAAGCCTCTGCTCACACGTGGCCTGAACTGGGATAGGGCTGCTCCAGCGAGCTCTCTCACTATCCTCTGCAAATTTCTACCCATATACTTGCCACTTTGAGTTTTCTTTTTTCACTTTTAAAAAACCTGCTTTTTTTCTTATTACATGCTAAATGCAGAAAAATACAAGAAAAAAAGGACAAAAAGGGACTTCCCTGGTGGTGCAGTGGTTAAGAATCCACCTGCCATTGCAGGGGACACGGGTTCGAGCCCTTGTCTGGGAAGATCCCACATGCCGCAGAGCAACTAAGCCCATGCGCCACAACTACTGAGCCTGTGCTCTAGAGCCCGTGAGCCACAACTACTGAGCCCACATGCTACAACTACTGAAGCCTGCATGCCTAGAGCCCGTGCTCTGCAACAAGAGAAGCCACCGCAGTGAGAAGCCTGTGCACCACAACGAAGAGTGGCCCCTGCTCGCCCCAACTAGAGAAAGCCCGTGTGCAACAAAGACCCAACACAGCCAAAAATAAATAAATAAATTTAAAAAAAACAGGAGAAAAAAATTTAAATTACCTGAAAATTCATCACCAGAAATACTACTAGAATTTCAGTCTTTATTCTATGCCTGTCTAGACTTTTTTAAACTGAAATGGATTATATAGTACACATACCTTTCATTTAATGTTTTATAAAGTGAATGTCTTTATTCCATTAAATATTTTTCCTGTAACTTACTTTTAATAGCTATATAGTATTTCATTGTATCAAAATACCAATATGTATTTAACCATTCATTATTGGCCTACAGTTCTTTTTTTTTGGCCTACCATTTTTTTTGCTATCATAAATAACCTGTGAGGAAAATTATTGTAGCCATATCTTTGCATATGTCTATGTAATTTTTTGGTACAAATTTTTAGAAGTGAAATGGTCAGAGGATATAGTTATTTTTAAGGCCATCCATACCCTACAAAGATTGTCAGTTTACACTTACCATAAATGTAAAATAGTTTGTTCTCTTCATAAATATATTATATATAAAAAATTTTGCCAATTTGACACTGAATATGATATTTTATATTTTCAATTTGTATTTCTTTGATTACCAGGCAAAGTTAAACCATACACAGGCACTTAATACATATCTGTTGAATGACAGCATTCTTATCCCAACAGGCCGCCACTGTTAAAATATTTTTCAAATTAATTAAAAAATCTCTTTCAAACTGGGGAATATTGGAGATAATGTAAGTTAAGTGCCTGACACAGTTAGTGATAAAAAAAGAAAACCTATTAGTATATTTCTCTAAAAAAATTTCTTCAGAGCCTGAGTGCAACATTTTCATTTTAGTAGTTTTAGAAGAAAAAAAAAATCTACATTCATTTAACAAAATGATCCTGGCTGAATCAGTTGAACAAATTTAATTTGTTTGCTTTTATATTTGCTACTTACTCAAAGTTATAAAATCTAACCTTATGCCATAAAATAATTTTTTAAAAACCACGTTTAAATACAATTTGGAAAGACTCTGGAGACAAAATGGTTTTATCACGTAAAGAGGGTACTCTTTCCTGTGCTCCTTTGTCATCTATAATCTGGGAGACATTTGGCGACAATGAATGAATCCATCTTTTTCTATGCTCTAATGAATGATGTGTGACCTAACTCATGGTAGACATTTGTCAGAAATTTGTTGAATTTTTGGATTAATGTTTAGTTAAATAAGTGAAACTAATGAACCACTGTATGAGATGTTGGTAGTTTTCCTTTGCATCTCATACTCTGCTTCAAGGAACCACTCCTCTTCCTTCCCTTGTGGTTCTGGGGAGCTGTCAGTTGTGGCACCTTGAAAGCAACACACCACAGTAATTGGAAGCATTGGTTCTGGGGCACCTGCATTTTAATCTTGAGTTTGCTATTTGCTAGGTATGGGACTGGGGCAGGTTACCTAAGCTTTCTGTATACCTCACTTTCCTTATCTATGAGATGGGGAAAATACTAGTAACTTCCTAAGTGTGTCATGTGAATGAAATTATTTGATACATATAAGAGTCTTAGAATGATGGCTTCATATAGTAAATGCTTAGCCACCATTAGCTATTATTATTAGATTACTATTAGTATTTTCCAATGGCCGCTATCATTTGGCCCAGGCCTAGACATTCCTAAATTCCATGTGCAGTGGCTATGATTTTTCCAGGAAGAGCATGACCTTAGCAGAACTATTCAGAACTCTTTTAGGTGCTCAACATTGGGAAAAATAAATTCAGTTTTTTCTGAGGTTGCAGGGCCTGGAATGTGTAAGTCTAGGCTGGTTTGTGGTTCTCTTGCTCAGGAACATGGAGGAAATTTGTCTGCAATGGGAAAGAATAAAGTCCTCACAAAGAAGCTGACCTTCAAGAGGGAGAGATGCTGTGTTTGAGAAGGAGAGATTGTATATTTTTGCTTAGATGGACTTTCAGTTAGAGATACCACTAATTCCCTTTTTACCTACGCTAGTTTATGTTGGGTCACTGTGACTCAAGGAAGCTGACTGGTACAACTGTTGAGGATGTGATTCCTATTTAGCTTTTAGTTGGGGTATTGAATACTTTGATGGAAAGCCTTTCTCAAGGAAAAAACTAAGGCCCAAGAGAGGAAGTTGTGAAGGTTTCTCATAGCTCTTCACATGCTTGTATTCTACCATGTACCTGAATTTGTTGCTTTGAGCATGCCTGTGACTGACCACAAAGCAATCCTTAACACCCAAGAAACCTGATTAAATCTGCTTCCTGTTTTGCTGGCACCGACAGCTGGGACATACTGAGCAAAGGCATTCCCTAATGACTTTTTTGACGGTAAGTATAATATACAGAAAAGTGCACAAAGTGCTATATACATGTCCTTTGGTGAACACAGAATGTGTTTCTGTTGAGTATACACATAGGAATCAAATGGGCTGGGTGTGAAGTATGTGTATGTTTGGCTTTTGTTGATATCATCGTTAGTTTCCTAAATTGGCTGTGTCAATCCTAATAATTATGATTTAGAAAACTCATGAGGATGTGATTTCTGCAGGAAAGCTAATGCTGTGGCTCTACATACTTACTCCCTATATTTACCCAAATAATTTATTTTCATAGCAACACTATTGTTAAAGTGCAGTACAGGAGAGGTAGGAGAACAACATTCAAACCTAGAGTGGGCTTCTATGCTGATGAGTACTCTTCCCTTCTCAGAAATTAGCAGTAAGTATTTAAGTCATCTTATATCCACTTCCATAGCAAGCAGGTTTCATTAAACTTCCCTCTTTTCAACTATTTTAATCAAACATTTAGAATCCATCACTGGTGACTACTTTCACTAAAAGAAAATAAGAAGAGAGGTTTAAAAATACTGTGTGTTCTCTGCGGTATTTTTCAGGAGAGGAAAAGTACTCAAGGGAAGAAACATAACCAGGGATTTCTATTTTATTTCATACTAGATTTATTTTATTTTACTTATTTTGGAACTCAGGTACCAGGAACAGATTTAATCACGCTCCTCAATTCATGGCACACTTTCATCATCATTCCATGCAAGGCTGATCTCTTGTTTTATTTATTCCCTTTTATCTACATTTCCCACTCATGTTCCCCTTTCTCTACACAAGCAAACCCTCTAATTTGTTTTATGTGGTTCCATATACAAATATATTCTTAAAACTTTCATTTGAAAAGATACTGGTACCCCAATGATCGTAGCAGCACTATTTAATAGTCAAGACACAGAAGCAACCCAAGTGCCCATCAACAGATTATATATATATATATATATATATCACATTTTCTTAAGCCAATAATCTGTTGTGTGTATATATATATTCACACACATATATATATCACACACACATATATATATACACACACATACACAAAGGAATATTACTCAGCCATAAAAAAGGAAATATTGTCATTTGCAGCAATGTGGATGGACCTAGAGAATATTATGCTTAGTGAAATAAGTCAGACAGTGAAAGACAAATCTATATGATATGACATATGATATGAATCTAAAAAATAATACGAACGAATGTATATACAAAAGAGAAACAGGGTCACAGACACAGAAAACAAATTTATGGTTACATAAGGGGAAGGGGAGGGGGAGGGACAAATTAGGAGTATGGGATTAACAGATACAAACTACTATACATAAAATAGATAAGCAACAAGGATTTACTGTATAGCACAGGGAATTATACCCAATATCTTATAATAACCTATAATGGAATATAATCTGCAAAAAAACTGAGTCACTATGCTGTATACCTGAACTAACACAATATTGTAATTCAACTATACTTCAATTTAAAAAATGAGCAAAACATAAAAGTCTTTCTCTAGCAACAAAAAGGAATATATTAATATATATCAATGTATTCTTGCATTCTTATATTGTGGTTCTGTGTGTGGATTTTAATCCTCATAAATGATATTGTGCTATAGCTCTGGCTCTTTCTCTTATTTCTGACAATGTTTCTAAAGGTGCCTCAGTCACCTCTTCTCTCGAACCCCTTAATCTCTTAATCATAGAGAGCCCCAAGGTTCAGTTTTTGGTCTACTTTTCTTCTCATCACGCACTTGGTGATGTCACCTAGATCCTGGCTTTAAATATCACCTACAACAACAAACACTCATATAAAAAAAAGAATCATGCAACAAACAAAAGGTTCTAGGTATCAGACACAACAATAGAAACTGGAAAAATGGTAAGACATGTTCCCTAATCTAAAGAAGATCAAAATACAGTGGAGGAGACAGACAGGCATAAAAATTATTTTACAATGTGGTAAGAGAGGAAGTATAAATGTGGTTAAAAGCACAGACTAAAACACCAAACAGACCCAGTTTGAAATCTTAGCTTTACCTATCACTTCTAGCTGTGTATTCTTAGGTCAAATAACCTCTCTAAGGCTCAGTTTCCACATATGCTAAAGGGGATAATCATAGTACCTACCTGATGGGGTTCTAGCCATAAGTAAATAAGATAATGCACGTGAGCCACTTAGTAGAGTGTCTGGAACAACTATTTTAAGTGCGATACCAGATGTACATATGTACATGAGGGTAAGGAGCCTTAAAGAGGGAATAATGGACATCCTGAGTGATCTGGAGGTTATCTGTTGAGTGGAACCTTGAGACATGAATAGGAATTCATGATTAAGAACAGGAAGGAAAGGAAAACAACATAGGAGCAAGGTGTACTCTGTAAAGAGAAAAGGCAGTAGTTAGTGTTCATGTGGGAAAATAACAGGAATGGTTGAAAGATTCTTAAGCATAGAAGGAAGGTCGGGTATTATGTCAAGATAGAGCTGAGCAAAACCTATAATATTTAGTAAGGTATGGGCAGTTTCATAGTTACAATAATCAAACACAAAGACCTGGGCTTCCCTGGTGGCGCAGTGGTTGAGAATCTGCCTGCCAGTGCAGGGGACGTGGGTTTGAGCCCTGGTCTGGGAAGATCCCACATGCCGCGGAGCAACTAGCCCCATGAGCCACAATTACTGAGCCTGCGCGTCTGGAGCCTGTGCTCTGCAACAAGAGAGGCCGCGATAGTGAGAGGCCCGCGCACCACGATGAGGAGTGGCCCCCACTTGCCGCAACTAGAGAAAGCCCACGCACAGAAACAAAGACCCAACACAGCCATAAATAAATAAATAAATAAAATTTTTAAAAAAACAAAAAAAACACAAAGAACTTAGAGACCAGCAGTCCAATGCCAATTTTATATGACGAAGTGGGGTTTAAAAAATAAATTTGATTAGAAATGGAAAAAGCTAAAGGCAATTTTAAAGTCAACAAAAAATGAGAATTATTTGAATTATAATTGAGACCACTGCTCATTCTCAGGTCATGTGATTTGAGACTCAGGTAGTACAGGAAATTATGATCCAGTTTCCATCCTTTGTCTCTTCTGATCCAACAAAATATATCTTGTCATTAAAAATCTCAAATGATGGACTACCTTCCCTAAATCTGCCTTCTACACAGGGCGTCTATGAAGCCTGGAAACATAAGTAACATTCTACTTTTTTACAGATTGAAGATGTCTTTGACAATATTACGCATATTCACCTATGTCTGGGTAAAGAGACACTTTCTAAACCTCTTTAGTTTTATTTTAACAATAAACTTTCATTAAGTAATTTTTTTTAATTACAAAAATAAGGAGAAAAAAATGTGGTAATCTAAAGTGGCAGGGCCATACACTCCCTTCAAGTACTGGGCACTCGCTCACCTTCACAAGGAGTTCGTTCAGTGAGCTCCTTCTCACTACTGTACGCCGCTCCGGAGGCCTTCCCTTCTTGCCACAAGACATCTACAGAGAAAGGGAAGACCACTGGATCAGTAAGCAGGAGGCTTTGGGAAGACAGGTTCTAATAAAGGAGAAATAGGAAGAAACTCCTCTGCGTAAAAAAGAAAAAAAATGTTGGAGTGGAAACTCAAAGGCGTTCTTACATTAAATCAAGAAAAAGAACTCCAATAAAGAGCTATCACAGGGCTTCCCTGGTGGCGCAGTGGTTGAGAGTCCACCTGCCGATGCAGGGGATGCGGGTTCGTGCCCCGGTCCGGGAAGATACCACATGCCGCGGAACGGCTGGGCCCGTGAGCCATGGCCGCTGGGCCTGCGCGTCCGGAGCCTGTGCTCCGCAACGGAAGAGGCCACAGCAGTGAGAGGCCCGCGTACCGCAAAAAAAAAAAAAAAAAGATCTATCACAGCAAAATAGAGATGAAAGACCAACAATTACCATCAACAACAGTGTGAAAAAGGTATTAACAGCATCTAGGTACAATAAACATAGTCCAATAATAATGTCATCATCCTCAACTGCCTTCCAGCAGCAGAACAATTTTCCTTTATCTATACTCATTTTCTGTTCTCTGTATGGCTCAGGTTGACCTTTTTCGGCAGTGGCTTCCTTCTTCTCTGCCTTCCTAGCCAGTCAAAGGAAGTGTGTGAACTGCTATGAGCAGAGTTAGCAGAAAAGAGTAAGGCGAAGGTGTGGAATTTCAGTACACTATCACCAGAGCTGGAGCCAGGGAACTGAATCCCTGACTAGACAAACCGTGGTGAGAAATGAGCCATCAGCCTCCTGTCCTCAGGGATCCCTCCTTCAGACAAGCCCGGAAACCCATACAGAATTAGCCACCTGCTTCCAGCAACCTCTGCTGCAGCACTCAGCATCAGGAACACAGCCATCACTGCGAGAAGGCTCAGAGGACAGGTTCCTGACCAGAATGTAAGGTCCGACTTTCCACTTCCTGTCCGAGGTGCTCCCCCAGAGACACTCTACAATACCAACGAATCTGTTCATGTGGGTGTCTCGGGTCCTCTTATGACAACATGGCTGTGCCCTATTGAAAGTGGGTAGTGAGAATTACAGAAGCACCCTAGCTGAAAACTGTTGCTACGGGCTCTACAAAGCCAAGATCTGCAGTTCCAATGAGAGCAGAAGACTGAGCAGTGAATATCCAGACAAACCCCTCATTCTCACGTGATCTGTCAGCTCTGGCTTGTGGTCAATTTGACCTTCCCTCTTTCTTTAGAGGACACTGGTCTGTGCCATGCATGTCTTCAGACCAGAGGTCACTAGCGTCTCAAAAGTAGGATATATGGTTTTATTTCCTGTTCTTTTACTGGGGCTACAGAGTATGGCAATGGACAGTGACTTAAAAGCGGAAGGGAAGGAAATATGCTGCAGCCAACCAGCCCTCATAATCATAGAAATCTTTAATATACAGGCCTCAGAGAATGCTAATCCTTGCTTTATATCATATATAAATCCTGGACTGTATCTAGTTTTGTACCATCTGATGTCAAAAATTCAACACATGTCAATTAGAAATTTTTAAATGTAATATGGTATCCTGGACTAGATCCTAGAACAGGAAAAAAGACATTATAGAAAAACTGGTGAAACAGGAATAGAATTTGTAGTTTAGTTAATAGCACTGTAACAATGTTAATTTTTTAGTTTTGACAAATGTACCATGGTTATTTTAGATGTTAGCATCAGGAGAAGCTGGGTAAGGGGTATGTGGGAAATCTCTGTATTATCTTTGCAAATTTTCTATAAATCTAAAATTATGCCAAAAAAACCCAACAACAAACACTCATATATGTATATATGTAAAATATATATAATGTATATATAAAATCATTACATATGTATATGCATAATATACACACAAATATATGCTCACATACGTATATACACATACATATATATGTAATGTATGCACATAGGAGTATGTTTATATATGCATATATACATGTGCATGTATATGTGTTTATAGGAGTATATACGTATACAGGAGTACTTATATATGTTATATATAGAGAGAAGTAACATGTATATATGCATGTACATATATATACATATACACATATTATGTATACATACACAGACACATATATATGACAGATAATATATATCTTCAACCCAGAGTTCTCTCTCGAATTTTAGACTCATATCTTTTTAAAAATTTATTAATTTATTTTATTTATTTTTGGCCGCATCGGGTCTTAGTTGCAGCACGAGGGCTCTAGTTGAGGCATGCAAGCTCAGCAGTCGTGGCACGCAGGCTTAGTTGCCCCGCGGCACGTGGGATCTAACTTCCCTGACCAGGGATCAAACCTGCGTCCCCTGAATTGCAAGGCGGATTCTTTACCACTGGACCATGAGCGAAGTCCCTAGACTCTTAAATCTTAAAAAAAAAAAAAAATCCCTGCTCGAAAATGTAACTCCTTGCTCCACCTTTGGCCTTTCCTATCTCAGTTAATGACAGCTCCATGTTTACAGCTGCTTAGGCCAAAAGTCTTGGAGTCATCTGTTACAGACTGAATTGTATCTGCTCCAAATTAATATGTTGAATTCCTAACCCCTGGTATCTTAGAATGTGACCTTGTTTGGAAATAAAGTCATTACAGATGTAATTAGTTAAGATGAGATCATTAGGGTGGGCCCTAATCCAATGTGACTGATGTCCTTACAAAAAGGGGAAATTTGGACACCAACACATGCATTTACATGGAAAGTGCCATGTAAACATGAAGATAGCCATCTACAAACGAATGAGAGAGGCCTGAACCATATCCTTCCACCAACCCCGCTAACACTGTGATCTTGGACCTTTTGGCCTCCAGAACTGTTGGACAACAAATTTCTGTTGTTTAAGCCACCAGTTTGTGGTACTTAGTTACAGCAGACCTAGCCAACTAATACAATATTCTTGACTTTTTCTCTCACACTCCACATGCACTCTGTCAGGAAGTCCAGTTGACTATTACTTCAGAATCTCTCCAGGATCTGACCACTCCTCACCATTTTCACAGTTACTACCCAAGTTCAGGTCACCATCATCTCTTGCCTGGATTATTGTGATAGCTTCCTAACTGGTCTCTGTGCTTTCACTTCAACCTCTAAGTTTCCTCTCCACACAGCAGCATCTAGAATGGTCTTTCGAAAACCCAAGTCAATGTTCTGCCTCAGTTCAAATACCTGGCAAGTCTTCCTATTTACTCAATAAAACAAAAGCCTTGGAAGGACCTTCAGGATCCCATATAATCTGCCTCCTTCCCTAATTGTCTCTCTGACATCACTTCCTACTACTCTTCCTCTTACCAACTCTGCTCCAGCCACACTGGCTTCCTTGATGTTCTTTCAACACACAAGCTCTTGCCTTCGGGTTTTTTGCACTGGCTGTTTTCCTTGCCGGGAACACTCTTTCTGCAGCTACCTGTATGGCTTTCTCACCTCCTTTAAGTCTTTCTCACATACCCCCAAATGAATGAATAAGTGGATAAAAATGCATCAGCTAAAATGCTCCAAAGAGATCCATATTAGTTCCATGTTCATATCAGAGCTCTCTAACATATGATCTTGTTTCTTTCAAAATCTCAAAGAAGAAAATACGGGTAGGATTAAGAGTTTTAATGGAAAGGATAAGTCTATCTTACATGTACATGAGAAAGTGCCAATTAGGAGGGCAGTGATTCCTGGTTATGCTTTTCCTTTACCCTCTGCTCTGTTTGTGTGTAACTCCAAGGGTTCTCATGTTGATATTGCCTTTGGGTAGCCACTTTTTCTACAGATTCATGTATCTCCAATTGTGTTTAGCAGTGGGTTATAGCTAGGCATGGAATAATCACAGCTATGCTGGGAAGGATGGCTAGGCTGAAGCCAATCTCTGGTTGAAACCCAAGTGCCCAGAAACCAGTAACTCTGAACATGGAGTGGGAAAAGGAGCCAGATGAAGAGTGGGGAGTTTGGGCCAAGGTACAGATTTACATGTTCAGATTTAAGATTTAAGTTAAACCAGAGAGCAAGAGAGCTTACAACAGTTTCTGCCTCTCTGTTCCCGTGCTCTTCATTTCCAGCCTAAGTACTTCCATTAGGCTCACTTTTTGCCCTCTGACTAAACACCCTCATACTTTCCCTTTCTCCCATTCACCAGGTTAACTTTCACATACCCTTTGAGGCTCTGCTCAATCACAGCATTCTCTAGGAACCCCTTGCTGACCCCTCATTTCCCCTAACCCAAGTTGGGTTAAGATCCCTTTATTCCACTTCCACTAAGCATTCTCTATGTATTTGATGGTCTGCTTATTTGTCTGCTCTCCGCCCCACTGTGAGCTCCTTGATGGTCAGGATGGTGCCTTATTTATCTGTATCTGTATCCTCAGTGCATAATAAATACCTGGCACATAGTAGGACTTTGATCAATGTTTCATGAATGAATGAATGAAACTGCAGCCAGTTTCAGGGTATGGCTAGCCAGGTTCTTCAGGTGGAAGCTCAGGAGGCTTGTTAGGTATCTGAGAAGTTGGCAACTTGCTACAGCAAGGTCTGATGATCTTTTCTTGGTAAGAGTTGGGTCTGACATTTCTTTCGATTTACAGGGAGAAAAGAGCCAAGAAAACTACAAAATACTAAAGTGAAAGTATGTTTTCATCAATTATTTTTCAGTTACTACACAAGTCAACAGAAATGAAAAGGGACAGCATCCCAGAGATGTTCAAATGATTGGAATACTCAATATAGTAATAATGGTTTATCAGTAATTCCTGTACTATTAAATCTCTCTGGGAACCATGAATCCTAAAGGTACACTGTGTAAACTGCAAACTGGAAGATTCTAAGGTCATTTTAGTTCTCTCTAGGCTACATAAATTCCAACCTCCCCTTTCAGAGAGGCAAAGATCATGGAAGGTCTTACTTATTCACCCCTGGGGTTTGTGGTGGAGGTGGGAGAAAGCCACAGAGGCACATCCAGGGATGAATGTATTAGCCAAATGGAACAGAGACTGCATAAGCAGAGCAACCTCTCTCACTCTCTCTCTCATACAGCAGAAGGCAGTGGGATGGTGAAAGGAGCCCCAAACTGAAGTTAAGAGACTCAGGATCTAGTCCTTGCTATGCCACTAAGCACTTGTGCAACCCTGGACATTTACTTGCTTTTTCTGCTTCAGTTCTCTCTTCTGTAGAATGGCTAGGTTAGCTAGATGATCTCTGAGATCTTTTTCAGCTTTAGGATTTTGTGTTTCTGTATGATGACTAACCAAGATAACTAAAGAAGGAGTAAGACTGGGGGAAAAGAATAATGAATGGTATTTTGGAAAAGCTGAATTTGAGGTTCCTGTGATATACCTGGTTGTCAATGACAAGAACTAATTGAAAGTGGAAGTCTGGTCCTTGGAGCAGAGCTGGGAGTGGAGGTACAGATTTGGTAGTTTATCAGCAGGAGGTAAATGGAACAATAAAAGTTATGTGACCAGCTAAACCAGTTGTGAATAAACAGGTTATGTACCAAAATAACTTGGTAACAGCCAAATTCAAAATTATAATTCATTTAATATTTATTTGATTACATTTTCCCTTATTCTATATTTTAATGGATGGCAATAATAACTGCTACCATTTGTTGGGTATTGGCTATGAGCTATGTGTTGAAGAAAGTGTTTTACATTTATTATCTCATTTAATATTTATAAATAACTACATGAGGTATCACTATTCCCATTTTTGAGATGTGGAAACTGAACACTGGTCTGTTGGTAAACATCTAACAACTGGACAGGAACACACAAATCCCTGAGTTACAGTGGTTGTTGACTTCCATGGTGTAAAAACTCTCACCATGGCCTATTTCAAGCTAACAACAAGAGGTCACTGAACAGAGAGATAGGAAGAAATGTGCCTTATGTAATACTGTCACCATACAGATATAATAAACATACATATCTTCAAGAGCATAGATAATGGTAATGTGGTAAAATAATTAGAAGGTCATGAGTTCGGGTATTCACTACACTTGTTAATATTGTTTATTTAATTTTAAGTTTATATGATTTAATCTTTTAACTAGCTGTGTTTAACAACTGGCTTCCATAGTTCCTAAAATTTTAACAATCTGCTCTTGCAAGCTAGTATAAGCTGGCTCCACACACCACTGAAAATGATGCTAAGCCAGAGTAAGTAACTTGCCTAAGGTCACATAGAAAATGTCTGGGTCAAGATTAGAACCTTGATCCACCTAATTCTGAAGACCAGGCTCTTAACCACTAGACTATCATCTGTAAAACTATAAAGTGCTATATACTGTGTATGGTAAAAAATTATTGCTGCATTTCGTATTTGAAAAAAATGTTATGTGGTCTTAAGTGTCATCAGTAAGGAGGGGTTCTAGTGGAAAAGCAGCCATGAATCAGAAGAGTCACAGTGCCATTTCTGCTTTTCTGGGTCAGTTCTTGTGCTTGAGTTTCCCTGTTAAAGGAATGCTTTGTGTCCTTTTTGAATCGCACTTCAACCCGCATTGGGAAAAAAAAATAGAAGAATTTATTAACATCTTTTAACGTTTCTTGTAGACAGGACTCATGGAAATTTAAATGGTTGTTATTATTACTTTGAATATAACTTTATACTAGCCATACTGAAAATAAAATATAAAGAAATATAACAAACACCTATCGTTTAGCATCCATAAATTAATGCAATCTCTTTGTAGCCAAAATGTATAAGGATGTTTATTACATTAAGTAGTAAAAAAATAAAACATCTGGAAACAATTTTTAGATCTTGAAGAATCAGATGACAAAATGATGAGTCTCAGGGGACTAATCATATTCACCCCTCTGGAGAAAAGGTTTGAAAAAAATTTTAATGGTTTCTGAAAAACCATACTTATTTTAGCTTCTCCTCTGCTCCCTATCATAGGAAATGACCTACACACAGAATTTCATGAACTGCTCATAAAACTCTACTTAGGTCTTTGGACCTGAGTGAAGCCCGTAGTTAGGATTGTAGCTGTAAAGCCACCATCTAGCTCAATATATCTAGACGAACCAAGTAGCTCTATGGATCATTGTGTTGTAAAAATAACGTATCACAGTTGTGATTCTCTTGGTTAAAAAAGAGATAGGGACTTCCCTGGTGGTCTGGTGGTTAATACTTCGCCTTCCAGTGTAGGGGGTGAGGATTTGATCCTTGGTCGGGGAGCTAAGATCCCACATGCCTCGCAGCCAAAAAAACTAAAACATAAAAAACAGAAGCAATATTGTAACAAATTCAATAAAGACTTTAAAAATGGTCCACATAAAAAAAAATCTTAAAAAAAAGAAGGAGATAAAGCTCCGTTATAATACAGGGGAAGCTATAAGTAATTTGGCCAGTGGGTGAGGAAGAGAACAACATAGTATACTCTAGAAAAGAATGGTAAAGTTTAGGAAGGGTCAGCCTGCTTCTGCAGATCGCAGCTCTGAGTCATTGCGCGGTGAGTACATGCTGAGTTGGCACGCATGCTTGCCTTCCTGGCATCCGCAGGCTTTACTAATCTTGTGTTCTAGTTCCTTACTCACATTGGAAAATGAAACTTTTTTTCTTGTTTGGCTGTTCAGTGTTTTTAGATATATATGGCAATCTTTAACAAATGACTGTATTGACTATGCTCCACCCCCACACACACTTTGGAACTACAAATTTACATTCTACAAACAACTTATTTGACAACTACTTGGTCTATGAACAAGCGGTTGTTGCATCATACTTTGCGCGAAGCATGGTGCTGTACTGTAAAGGATATGATGGATAAAATGCTGTTCATGTTCCTTGGCAGGGATATTAGACATGTGCATAGATATTAGACATGTGCATATAAGGCAGAAGATGCAAAATGCAAAGTGAGGGCTCTGGTCGTTGGTGCTCTGAGATATAAGACAAAGAAACAGCTCTATCTGAAGCTTCTTCCAGGGCTACCTGGGAGAAGTGCATTAGTGAACATAGAGGAGGGGGTGGCCATGAAGAATGTATAGACTGGAAAGTACAGCATCATCCAAAGAGAGAGATTGGCAGGGATAATAATTAGACCTCTCTTCCTGTCACCACAGAGGACACAATATTTGAAAGCCTGTCAAGCCCTGTTAACACAGATCCTGGGAAGTGTTCCTATTGAAGCTTGTGGCACATTTGAATGCAATAAAACATAATATTCCATAATGCTTTGGGAGAAATCTTTGTCTTTCTCTCCAACAATTCATTCTACTTGCTAAGCCACGTTTCTCTGAGGTCACCAAGAAGCCATGAAGGATATATGGATATGACTAAAGTCATCACATTACATGTTAGTCACTGGCTGCAGTGCTGGTTAGAATGAGAGAAACAGCTGGAAATGGTACAGGAACACAATGTGGGCCATGTCTACCTAAGATGGATATTTCTAGCTGTCATAGAGGGTCTGGCCCTATATATTCCTCTTTTCTGTGCTGTTGAGCTAACTGATTCAAAGACACTGTTGTTAAGAAGTGGAAACTGGGAGCTTGGTAAGATGCTATCCTCACTGAGGTAAGTCTCTTCCTTCTTTTTACCACTTTGGAGTGGCTAGGAGGGATCTGAGCTAGACCTTGATGCACAGCACTCTCGTCTTCATTTTGTATGGTTCACTGATAGCTCATTTCCCACACAGACAGCTGTGTCCTGTTGTGCTGATGGGTTGAGACACACGAGGCAGATGGAGAGAATTTCCGTGTGATCACCAAGGTTTCTCTGCCCCCAATAGCAGCGGCAGCAGTCTGCTGGGACTTGAGACTGGAACACCACTGGTGTGGCCAACTTCCCCAAGTTCCTAAATCATTGGGAAGTTAAACCAGAAAATAGCAGAGTGGCAGGGCTCCACTTGGTGCCCAAATTGAAGCCCAAATCACCTCAAAACTAAACAACAAGATATTAGATCCCAAGTTTTGTAAGAATACCATACAGAAAATGCACAGATACCAGCTGTGGTGAAACCCGGTATTTGAACGTGGTAAAATATTTTGCTTTTTCCTCCTAGAGATGAATCTTTAATTTCAGGCTTATATCACCATTCTTTCAGTGAAGAGAAAGGACAACTAATAGTTGGTTACCCTAAAGGATTCTGGCAGGAATACTTGAGTCATGAAATATTAGCCAAGCAACTCTTCGGATATTCTAAAATAAACTGTGTAGAGAACTAAGCGTTTCATGCCAGGACAAAACTAAAAAGCTTTTCTCAGAGGTCTCCCTGACCCCCCTTTTCTGTATACAATCTTATTGGTTGATAGCACCCAGTTTTTGGCTGCAGTGCAAGGAACCACTCAGCTGTGGCTGATTACTGCTCTCATTTTTTCTCCTTGTTCAGGAATCTTCTCATGAGCATGTTTCTGAGAAAGCAAGACAGAAAAAGTTTTTCGCTTGTTTTGGGGAAGCCATTATTGGAGAGGCTAGTGTTAGGGTAATAGACTAGGGCTGAGATAAAGGGGAGGAATTTAGAAGTGTTGTGAAAAACAACTGTTTCCATCCCTGGAGTTGTGAGTCACAATGGGAGAAATAGACTCTATCCTTGGCTCTGCGGTGGAGAGCGGCAGAGTCACAGTGTGACTCAGGAACATTCTTTCATTCATTCAGCGCTTATGGAGCAGCCACTCTGTGTCTGACACTATGTCCAGCACTGGGGATGCACAGTGAGGAATAGATAAGGAAGCTGTTCTCAAATCACACAATTTCTCTAAATACCTTTTCTTTATGTTTACAATGTGAGGGATGGACTAGAATGATCTTTCAAGGCCCTCTACCTCTAGTACTTGAACCTTTATTCTTCTGTGGGCTCACAATGTGCCCAGAAGAACAATAACAGGAAAACTGGTTCTCAAAGCACATGCCAGATATTGTGCTAACTAATCACTTTTATATACATTACTCTATTTGTTTTCTCAATAAACTCCTAAAATAAGTATTATTATATCCATTTTATAGATGAGAAAACATCTACAAAGCATCAGAGAGGTTGAGTTACCTTTTGTTGTAAGTGAGAAAGAGGCAGTGCCAGACTCAAACCCAGCTCTGCTGACTCCAAGCCCAGCATTCTTTCCCCCTCCTCTGTTCTCCAGATTTATAATGTTAATTCATCTCCCCTGGACTTTTCTCTGGGAATATTTATGGAAAACTTATTCAAGAATCCATGGCAGTACAATATGAAATATGTAATTTTGCCTTATGGGTCTTCCATTAGTTTTCCTTCCCTCTTTACCTACTAAGGTTTCTTATTCATCCCAAGGGTGAACTTGCCACTTCATTTAAGCCCAGGGCTTCCACTGCTTTGCCTTTGCTTGTGCTTTACTTTCAGCTTGGAATCATTTTCAATCTTGTCTTCAGCCAAATTCTGTACTCTTTCCCTGACTTTGTCTTACTCCTAAACTTAATTCATTCATCCCCTAATAGTTATCCAACACAGTAAGAAATTTTAAAAAAGAGTATAAGATCATCTCCTTGGGGGAAATAAGATATGCACAGATTATAGGAAAGTTATAGGCTAAAATACTTATAGACCTGTAAGGGAAAGAGAAGGAAGGTAGCAGAATAGGGCTGGAGTCATTGGAACTTGACGAATAGTTAAGGCTTGATTAGATGAAAAGAGAAAGGGGCAGGGAAAGGTTAACAAGGTCAGACAAAGAGCAGAGAGGTCCGCTGAGTATTGAAGAAGTTGGATGTCTTTCTGGCTGGAGTGACTAGGTTTGAAGAACTATGGAAGCTGGAATGGAACATTTGAACTGGATGTTATTGTTGAAGAATGTTAATCAGAAGGAGTACTGGATTAAGAGTTTGCACACCTGTGTTCTTGCCTGATCAATTTGTAATCTGGAGAAAATTGACCAAGAGACCTGAGTCTCCATTTCCTTATCTCCTGGGTCTACCTCGGTCTATAGAAGTCCAACCTCCTTAGAATAGCCTGTCTCTTCTTCTACTGTTCCCACCTCCAGCCATTTTATAGTATGTCTTTATGTGTGAGGAGTCAGTTATGAGCTAAGACCTTTCACAACATGGTATAACCACATGTACTCTGTGAGAACGCTCACAGTGCTGAAAAACATGATTTCTCACAAAGGTACACAAGTTAAATAATAAAAATTAAGCTATACAATTTAAATAATGAAATCAGGCTACACAAGTTAAATAATACTCATACACATGCATTAAAAATTGAATTTTTGATTGTGAGTTTGGGATTAGCAGATGCAAACTAGTATATATAGGATGGATAAACAAGGTCCTACTATATAGCACAGGGAACTATTATATTCAATATCCTGTGATAAACCATAATGGAAAAGAATATGAAAAAGAGTATATATATGTATGTATAACTGAATCACTTTGCTGTACAGCAGAAATTAACACAACATTGTAAATTAACTATACTTCAATAAAATATTAAAAAATGGAATTCTTACCCTACCAATTTCATAACTTAACTTTAAGACACTAAAGTTCCTTAATTAAATATTTAGAATTAAAACTTTAAGGCTAGAGAGTTTCTGTTTTAACTTGAAAATGTGAGGCAACAATAAGGTCTTAGGGCTTTCTTTTCAGTTGTGTATGATTCAGACAGTTAGTGGTGCCAGATAGGATGAATGGTCTCAAAGATGCTAATCTGGAAAAAAAATGTGGCCAGGCAATCTTAGATGATCAGCCAGGACAAAGCAGGCAAGAGCAAAAAGAGCATCAACCATGAGTCTTAGTAAAAGTCAATGTCCAAAGTCTTCAAGGAAGCTGTGATGTTAATTTTAGTGTGTCAACTTGAATGGGCCATGGGATGCCCAGTTTTTTTGATAAACATTTTTCTAGGTTTGTCTGTGAGGGTGTTTCTGGATGAGATCAATATTTAAGTCAGGAGACTAAGTAAAGCAGATTGCCCTCCCCAGTGTGGGGGTCTCATCCAATCTGTTGAGGGTCTGAATAGAACAAAAAGGCTGAGAAAGGGAAAATACACTCTCTTTGCCTGACTGTCTTCAAGCTAGAACACTGGTCTTTTCCTACTTTCAGACTTGGACAGACTGGAACAATACCTTCAGCTCATCTGGGTCTCCAGCTTACCAACTGCAGATCCTGGGACTTCTTAGTCTCTATTGTTGTATGAGCCAATTCCTTATAATAACTCTATGTATCTACGTATGTATGTATGTATGTTTCTATCTATCTATCTATCTATCTATCTATCTATCTATCTATCTATCTATCTATCTATCCATCCATCCATCCATCCATCTCCTATTGGATCTCTTTCTCTGGGGAACCCTGACTAACACAGTAGCATTAGCATCTGGATCCAAAAGTGAAGGAACAAGGCAGCAGGTTTCTCTCAGAGTCCAGTGGCAAAAGGTGTTTTGTGTCCTTTTAAAGACACATGTACCCCAATGTTCACTGCAGCACTATTTACAATAGCCAGGTCATGGAAGTAACCTAAATGCCCATCGACAGACAAATGGATAAAGAAGATGTGGTACATATATACAACAGAATATTACTCAGCCATAAAAGGGAACGAAATTGGGTCATTTGTAGAGACGTGGATGGATCTAGAGACTGTAATACAGAGTGAAGTAAGTCAGAAAGAAAAAAAACAAATATCCTATATTAACATATATATGTGGAACCTAGAAAAATGGTACAGATGAACCAGTTTGCAGGGCAGAAATTGAGACACAGATATAGAGAACAAACGTATGGACACCAAGGGGGGAAAGTGGCGGGGGCGATGGTGGTGGTGGTGTGATGAATTGGGAGATTGGGATTGACGTATGTATAAAATGGATAACTGATAAGAACCTGCTGTATAAAAAAAAAACTAAGTAAAATTCAAAAAAAAGAAAGGGGGTTCCCTGGTGGCGCAATGATTGAGAGTCCGCCTGCCGATGCAGGGGACACAGGTTCGTGCCCCAGTCCGGGAGGATCCCACATGCCACGGAGCAACTAGGCCCGTGAGCCATGGCCGCTGAGCCTGCACGTCCAGAGCCTGTGCTCTGCGATGGGAGAGGCCACAACAGTGAGAGGCCCATGTACTGCAAAAAAAAAAAAAAAAAAAAAAAAAAGAAAGGTCTTTTGTGTCCTTTTAAGCGCAGTAATGCAAGCTGATCTTCTTAAGAGGTAGTGTAGTTTAATGACTACATTGGAACTAGACTGCCTGGATTCTTATCCTGGCTCCACTATTTATGAGCTAGATGACCTTGGACACATTACTTAACTGCTCTGGGCCTCATTTTTCTCATTTGTAAAAAAAAAATTCCTCCCAATAGGTGGTTGTGAGGATTATACAGACCAGTATATGAAAATTGCCTAAAAGAGTACCTGGTACACAATAAGTGTTACTTAAATGGTAGTTATTATAAACCCTCCTGGACTCATTGAGCTCACCACAGTCTCTCATAGAACATTTTGGATCTTCTGATCAGCAACTTTTTCTTCCAGTCACTGACTAAGGAGTGGGAGGAAGAGGAATTCCACAGATGTTTTCCTGAGCTTTACCAGCAAGTCTTTGAAATCATCTAACAAGATACTTTTAGGCCAAGTATCACCCAGTGTCATGGCTTTTCAATAAGTTAAAAGGACCATGTCCTGGAGCAGAAGTTCTCAGTAGATGCTCACTTTCAGCTTACTTCAGCAGCACTTTCTTTAGGTATGTGACTGTAAGCCTACTGTGTGAAGAAGAGGACTGAATTTCCTTCTTTCCTTTGATATAAATTGCTTCCTGATTACAGAAGAATTATACACTCATTATATAAAATTTTAAAAATATAAAAGAATATAAAAATAATCCATAATCATAGCATCCAAAGATAACAAACAATATTTTGAAATGTGTCTTTCTAGTTTTTTGTCCATTTGTCTGTGACACATACCTTTTTAATTTATTTTTATTTATTTTGGCTGCACCATGTGGCATGTAGTTCCCTCACCAGGGATTGAACCCATGCCCCCTGCGTTGGAAGTGTGGAGTCTTAACTACTGAACTGCCAGGGAAGTCCCAACACATACTTTTTTAAAACAAGATTAAGATCATAATATATACAACTGCTGTTCCTCGTTCTCACTGTCATGCTATTGTGAAGGTGACTCTGTGGGAGAGTTCCCCCTGATGTTCGTTTCTGGATAGAGTCTCAGTTTCCCATTACTGAATCAGTACATCATTTCCCATCCATGACCATTTGTTAGGAAATGGAGCCTAAATAACTGTTATTTTAAGGTAATTCGTTCATAGGCGAAGATATTTGATCTTTTGATCAGTAATTACTTTGAATACTCTCTACCACTGCTGCTTCCATTAATGTGGATAATGATAGTTGAAAGAAAGAAATCAGTATACAAAGCTGTAGTAATCAAAACAGTGTGGTACTGGCATACGGACAGACGTATAGAATTGAGAGTCCAGAAATAAACCTATACTGTTATGGCCAATTGATTTTCAACACAGGTGCCAAGACCATTCAGTGGCGGAAAAAATATTCTCTTCAATAGCTGGTGCTGGACAACTAGATATATGCATGCAAAAAAATGAACTTGGATCCCTACCTCACACCATATATAAAAATCAACTGAAAAGGGAACAATGACCTAAATATAAGAGCTAAAATGATAAAACTTACAAGAAAATACTGAGGGTAAATCTACATGACCTTGGATGTGGCAATGGATTATTAGATATGACATCAAAAGCATATGCAACAAACTATAGAAATGATCCCTGAAAGCATAGTCTTGTACCACAATGTTCATTGTAGCTCTATTTACAATAGCCAGGACATGGAAGCAACCTAAGTGTCCACTGACAGATGAATGGATAAAGAAGATGTGGCACATATATAAATGGAATATTACTCAGCCATAAAAAGAAACGAAATTGAGTTATTTGTAGTGAGGTGGATGGACCTAGAGTCTGTCATAGAGAGTGAAGTAAGTCAGAAAGAGAAAAACAAATACCATATGCTAACACATATATATGGAATCCAAAAAAAAAAAAAAGGTCATGAAGAACCTAGGGGCAAGACAGGAATAAAGACGCAGACCTACTAGAGAATGGGCTTGAGGACATGGGGAGGGGGAAGGGTAAGTTGGGACAAAGTGAGAGAGTGGTAGTGTATATATGGACATATATACACTACCAAATGTAAAACAGACAGCTAGTGGGAAGCAGTCGCCTAGCACAGGGAGATCAGCTCAGTGCTTTGTGACCAGCTAGAAGGGTGGGATAGGGAGGGTGGGAGGGAGGGAGATGTAACAGGGAAGAGATATGGGGATATATGTATATGTATAACTGATTCACTTCGTTACAAAGCAGAAACTAACACAGCATTGTAAAGCAATTATACTCCAATAAAAACGTTAAAAAAATAATAAAATAAATAAATATTCATTTTTTTTAAAAAAAGCATATGCAACAAAAGAAAAAACAGAGAAATGGACTTCATCAAAATTAACAACTGTGCGTGAAAAGACATTATTAAAAGTGAAAAGATAACCTAAAGAATGGGGAAAATATTCTTAAGTCATATACCTAAGGGTCTAGAATCCAGAATATATAAGGAACTCTTACAGCTCAACAAAATGACAAATGACCCAACTGAAAATTAGTCAAAGGACTTGAGTAGACATTTCCCTAAAGAAGACATTCAAATGGCTAATAAGCACATGAAAAGATGCTCAATCTCATTAGTCATTAGGGAGATGCAAATCAAAATCACAATGAGGTACCACCTCAAACTCATTAGGAAATTTTTTGCAAAAGGAAAATATGGAAAAATAAAAAATAAGTTTTGGCAACGATGTGGAGAAATTGGAACCCTTGTAGATTGCTGATGAGAATGTGAAATAGTACAGCCAGTGTAGAAAATAATATTTTGGTCGTTCCTTAAAAAGTTAAACATAGAATTGCCATATGATCTGGCAATCTCACTCCTAAGTATATACCGAAAAGAATTTAAAACCGGTACTCAAACAAATAGATGTACACATATGTTCATAGCAACACTATTCAAAATATCTATCAACAGACGAGTGGATAAACAAAATGTGGTATATCCATAAAACAGAACATTATTCAGCCATAAAAAATGAATAAGTACTGATATATACCACATTGTGGATGAACTTCAAAAACATTAAGGCAAGTGAAAGAAACTAGACACAAAAGACCACATACTGTATAATTCCACTTATATGAAATATTTAGAATGGGTAAATCCATAGAGACAGAAAACAGATTAGTGATTGCCAGGGGCTGGGAAAAGGTGAGTATGGGGAGCAACTGCTTAATAGGTAAAAGGTTTCTTTTTAGGGTGATAAAAATGTTTTGGAACTATGTAGAAGTTGTGGTTATACAAAATTATGAATGTTTAAATGACCTTTTAAGTGACTGATTTTATGTTATATGAATTTTACCTCAATAAAAAATAGAATAATAAGTTAACTAGACTAACTGTGATGATAATTTCACAAAACCTACATATAAAAATTAAAGAAATCAAGATTAGATTCTTTGTTTCCTTTTATGTCTGCAATATTTTATGGTTTCAATTTTAAAACACAGTAGCAAAATCATGACATAACTTTGGCTATTACTATCTTAGGGTTTTATTAGAGGTCATACTAATGGGTTCTCCCACATTTTCACCAACTCTGTACAATTCAGATTTCAGTCCAAGGCTTCAGGAACATTGCAAACAGCTGCAGTGGGATTAGGCATCTGACCATCAATGACATGCCAACTCTGACGGACAACTGTGTAAAAGTACGTAGTTGGAAACTATTTTCTTTTCAGTCACATTTGGTTGGCACATTTTCTAGAGGCTTGAATTATTGAAAAATATGAATGGGTTTTTCATTTTAGTTTTTTTATATAAGAAAATCATTAGGAAATTTATACACACACATTTGAACATTTGAATCCTTAAATGCCCTGAGAAACTTCGTTGCACAGTTAGGATATTTTTATTTCAATGATATTGTAGCTTAAGCATAAACTTTAAGTCTAATTCTACAGGTCAAGCTTCTAAATGTAGTGATTCTTTTCAGCATTCCATTTTCTCATGTTTTCCCTTATTTTTTTTTTTTTTTGCGGTATGCGGGCCTCTCACTGTTGTGGCCTCTCCCGTTGCAGAGCACAGGCTCCGGACGCACAGGCTCAGCGGCCATGGCTTATGGGCCTAGCCGCTCCGCGGCATGTGGGATCTTCCCGGACCGGGGCACGAACCCGTGTCCCCTGCATTGGCAGGCAGACTCAACCACTGCGCCACCAGGGAAGCCCTCCCTTACTTTTGTAACATCATTTAGTTGATTCCTATGCATTACTCAAATGTAAGTGTACTAAAATATATTGAAAAAACGTCCCATTTTCCTTGAAATTAGGACAATTTAATAGTTAATGTGTCTGTTTCTGAAAATATTGAGAGGAAGAAAATAACCTCATCACTTTCATAAGCTTGTTCTCTATACTCTGGTTAATCTTTTTTTTTTTTTTTCTTCTAAAGGCTTTAGTTGAAAAATGCCATCGAATTACATCAGTAGTTTTCATTGGTGCACCACATATTTCCGATTGTACTTTCAAAGCTCTTTCTACTTGTGACCTCAGGAAGATCCGATTTGAAGGTCTGTGATGTTAAAAAGTGGTTTAGCATTAATTTTACTTTTAATCTTGTGGCAATTCAAATACAGTACTTCTTTTTTTAAAAAAAAACAGGAAATAAAAGGATTACCGATGTGTGCTTCAAATTTATAGACAAGAATTCTCCAAATATCAGTCACATTTACATGGTGGACTGCAATGGAATAACAGATGGTAGCCTCAAGTCACTCTCACCTTTGAAGCAGCTTACTGTGTTGAATCTGGCAAATTGTGTAAGGTAATGAGTCATTCAGTCAAGAAACACTGATTATCTAGAATGTTCCAGACTTCCTCAAGATGCTCATTGGTTAGGAGAGTAAACATGAAAGTCAGGAGTCCAAGTGGAGGTAAATGCATAGTTCTGCGGTAAAACAAAGGAGGGGCACCCAACCCAGACTAGTTATGTAGGGGCATGGGGAGATTGTCAGGGAATGCTCAGGATATGTGGAATCACAGGCCCTTGTAAGATTAAATGAATTTGCTGGAACACTTATGGGCCACCTTTCCTAGTGACGGTTCTCACAGCTAGTTCAGTTAATAGGTCTTTTTCCCAAATGGACTTTCCAACTTGCTTATGAAGAACCAATCTTACTGAAGTGTTTCCTCTTGGGTACTAGTTAGATTTCTCCTCTGTGTGGGTTTGCTCACAGATGGACAGAGGGCAAGTTCTTACTGAAATCCTTTCTTTAGCTGGGTTACAAATGGGCTTCTATCCTGGTATTCTCAGGTGGGCAAGGATCAAATTCTTGCTAAAATTTCTTCCCCAGTGGATAGTTCAGCCTCTTGCTTGTATAAATTTCTTATAATATTAAAGGGCCAGTTGATAACAAAATAGCATTTGATCTACAATGAAATTGGTTAATATTTGGGAAAACATAAGACAAGTCAGAGTAATAAGCTAAGCTACACAAAATCTTAACTCATGTTCCCTATTATTAAAATGGGGAGGCACCATGGGTTGTGGAGGGGAGGTAAAGACAGCATTTGAAATGGGAAAAACCTGGATTACGAAATGAAGCCTCCAGTCAACAGCCAGCAAGGAACTGAGGCCTCCTGTCAACAGCCATGTGAGTGAACTTGGAAGCAGACCCTCCACCCTCAGTCAATCCGTTGGATGATTAAAGTTCCAGCTGGCATCTTGGCTGCAAGCTCATGAGCAAGCTGGCACCATAATGCAAGCAGGATAACTCTGTGTGTGTGTGTGTGTGTGTGTGTGTGTGTGTGTGTGTGTGTAACAGCTAACCCTATCTGTATCAACATGTGAAATAAAATTGAATTGCATTCATATATTTCACTCAGGCTTCTGCAGGTTACCTAATTTTAAAAAGAAATGGAGGTTTTTCTGCGTCCAGCAGTAGAGTTGACAAAACACTTCAAAGGACTCCTTGCTACAAACAATTTAGATCTTGGATGAAACATACTTTCAATACATTGCTGAGCCCACAAAGAATACGAGAAATATCCAATATCCAATATCATGATTCTTCACCACCTTCTCAATGAGTAGACTCTCTAAGACAAACAGTGAATACCAAGCAAACATAAAAGACAGAGCTGCTATGAGCATAAATGTTCATTTCAACATTGGCATTGAGACAATCAGTTTTAGCGAGACTCAAGGTAGGGAAGCAGGATGAGACTTCTGCAGTGTCTGGACCTCTTCAAGGGAGACAAAGTGGTCTCAGGTAGATACTACCTAGGCCCCTGGAAGAAGTTAGCTCAAAGCTTTTCTGAAGGAAAGCACCTTCTCTTTAGGCATCCAAAGTTCCCATAGGTTAAAGTCAAATAAATAGGTGCTCACAATTAAAGACCATCAAATGTACAAAGATATGAGTCACCATGAAGCAAAATAAATTTGAACTTCCATAATTCATATATTAGAATTATCACAGAATATTAAGTAACTATGTATGAAATATTTGAAGAAATAAATAATGGAACCAGAAATATGAGCAGACAACAAAATGTGATAAAAATAACTAGATTTACTTGAAAAACTAACTTTTAGAAATAAAAAATATAGTTATTGAAATAAAGAAAATGAATTGCTAATCAGCAGATTAGAACTCACTGAAGAAGAGAAGTACAAAGCTGGAAGATAACTGAAGAAATGACAGCAGAGTGAAAAAATAAAAAGAAAAATGTGATAGAGTATAACAAAACATGGAGAAGGTTTAATATCAGCGTTTTAGATTAGATTTTTAAAATTCATCTATGAGATACACCTAAAACAGGAAGTTTGAGAGTCAAAGTATACATTTTTCTCAACCACATATCAATCCTTCAAAAAATGGACTATGTATGAAGTTTTAAAGCAAGTTCCCACAATTTTCATAGTACTGGTAACAAACTATATTCTCTAACTACAATGCAATTAAATTAGGAATCAGTAATAATAAAAAGATAAATTTCAAAAATATATATGATTTAAAAGTGAAAATTCCAGGGCAGCAGAATCACCTGAAGAGCTGAATAAAACTACATATGCCCAAGCCCTACCCCAGAGCTACTGAATCTGAATATCTAGGGTTGGAACACTCGCTTATATATTTTTTAAAAAACAACATGGGTGCTTCTGATGCACAGCCAGGTTTGGGATTAACTGCATTAACCCATTAACTTGGACCATTACCTGAAAAGTCCTTTTCTATTGACTTTTATGCCTCCAGGATTATCATATAAATGTATATATGTATCTATATATACACATCCATGTATATACACATACACATGTCAGTATATATGTGTGTGTGTGTGTGTGTTAGTATATAAATGTCTGTTTTCAGGCTATCTTTTCTGTTCCATTCATTTATCTGTTTTCTGTCTAATCTTGCACAGTACTTTATCTGTAAAATGGGGAAAATAAAGAGTATATACTCAGGATTGTTGTGAGGATCAAATAAGTTAATTCATGTAATGTACTTAGAATAGTGTCTGGCACATAATAAGCACTCAAGAAATGTTACCCTTTATTACTATTACTGCTTTATAATATGTTTTAATATCTAATAGAATGAGACTCTCTTTATTAGTAGTCTTCTTTTAAGTTATTAGATATTTTTGCCAGTTTATTCTTCCAAGTGAACTTTAGAATAATTTTGTCATATTTCAGAAAAAATCCTATTGAGATATTAATTGAAATTATGTTAAATATATAAGTTTTGGAAAGATATATAGTTTTATAATACTTATCTGATTTTCTCTTTACCCAAGAATTATTTATTAAAAATGTATTCAGATATCCATGTAATTTATATCTAATTATCATTGTTACTAATTTTTCATTTTATGACATCATGGTACAAAAATACAGCCTGCACAACTTCTGTCTTTTGGGATCTTTATTTAGGGGTAATGCTGGTGAAAAAGATGATGGTTATGTTGTTTATCATGTTGAATATATATGAATAGTCCATGGAACTTAAATTACATTAATTATATTACTTAAACTTTATGCCCCTTTTCTGTTTGTCAAAAGCTAAGTCTAATACAAAATTGTATCTTAATTATGTTCTTTTTGAATTTTTATTTTTCTTTCATTTTGTATTTATGCTATATTATATGTTGCATAAAAGTTCATAACTAAAATTACCAAATAAAAAAAAAAAGAAGCCAGACTGGCCTTGGATTTCTCTTCTGTAACAGAAAATATATTTATAACTGATCTTTTTATTAATATTGTTTATATTGTTATATAATATATATACATTTATATGTTTGGTATTTCTGTTGCAGAGGAGAAATCCAAGGCCAGTCTGATTTTTTAGGGTTTTTTTTTGGGGGGGGGGTTGTTGGTTTTTTTTGGCTGCACTGCACAGCCTGTGGGATCTTAGTTCCCCAACCAGGGATCGAACCAGTGCCCCCTGCATTGGAAGCATGAAGTCTTAACCACCCTGATTTTTAAAAAAATTATTTTATTGGGCTTCCTTGGTGGCGAAGTGGTTGAGAGTCTGCCTGCCGATGCAGGGGACACGGGTTCGTGCCCCAGTCCGGGAAGATCCCACATGCCGTGGAGCGGCTAGTCCCGTGAGCCATGGCCGCTGAGCCTGCGCGTCCGGAGCCTGTGCTCCGCAACGGGAGAGGCCACAAGAGTGAGAGGCCCGCGTACCGCAAAAAAAAAAAAAAAAAAAAAATTATTTTATTGAAGTATAGTTGATTTACAATGTTGTGTTAATTTCTATGGATAGTCTGTTTTTTTAATCACACCCACACACATATATATATTTTTTAATTGTTACATCATTACACTATTTCATTGTATGCAATTTCATGGCAGTAAAGAATATGATCCCCAAATTCTATACCCAACCATATTATCTTCATTGGGGTGATACCTAATCAATGTAAAATTACCCTGTTAGTCTTGCTTAATATTTTTACTAGTATAGTATTCTAACTCTATGTAAAATTATCACCCCGTGTTAATTTTATTTACCTTTACCTAATACCACTGCACAATTTTCTTTGTTTTTGTTGTCATCTTATTATAAATCTGTTTCTGGTTGACTATTTATAATTTAGAGAATCATTTATAAATGTGGACTTACATGGAAGGGGTGGGAGGGATGGCACTGACACATAGGTGTCTATGATTAAGGACAGTATGGGAAGACTGAGGTCAAGATCTTACAGCATCAGATTTTCTCTGCTTCAGAAAGAAAGGATCTTTAGGTAACTTATTAGGTTTCCAGTCCAGCTAAATTGACTTGTACTTAGTGGAAATTCCTCCAAGATTTTGACAGTAGTTTGACTGTTAGGCTTGGTTCTCCCTATCCTAAGTTTTTGTCTTTTTTCTTTTGCAGGAGATTGCATCAGGCACTGTTTAACATGATCACATTTTAACCCCAGGGAAGAAACCTTATAGGCTATCTGTTTTATTAATAATTAGGCCACCTAATTAAATGAACAGATGACTAGGAATACCATTTTTAGTAATATTTCTCCCATTACTATCATTTATATATTTTCTATTAAAATAAAAGCTGTATAATCAAATTTGGTTTACAAGTGTTGGCAAAATACCAGATATAGATATCACCTTGCTATTTTGAAATGTATTAGGTATAGTAACTTATTTTAATAGTATTCTACATATTTATACATAAAATCACATGTAGAGCGTTTCTTACTCTTTCCTACAGAATTGGTGGCATGGGACTAAAGCAGTTTCTTGATGGTCCTGCAAGCACAAAGATAAGAGAGCTAAATTGAAGTAACTGTATCCACCTGGGTGATGCCTCTATTGCAAAACTATCAGAGCGGTATGATAAAACAATAATATTTTACATCATGTTATTAGTAATTGTATATTTGTTAATAGGACAGATCAGAGTAGACTTTTGAAGCCATTTGGAAAACATCAGGGATGCCCAGAAGCTGGTCCAATATTCAGCAAAACGAAATAAGACATTGGAGTCATGGAATGAATTAATCTTTTGACTATATCTAAGATGTTTCTTATTAAATTTCAACTTGCAGAAAGTCTGAGATCGAATCACTCATGAAGTTATGAATAGCTATACCTGGGTGACTTCTCTGTACTTTTCAAGGATATCATCTCTATGTAAACCTTTACAGTGTTTCCCAAGGGATATTCTAGCTGGTGGGTTTATTCTTGATCCTGTTTACTTGTAAAAGGTCTTGTGTACACTAAGGGGTTAAGTACAATTCCTGTAACAAACTTGTAAAGATAAGTGAGAAATTTAACTTTGCACTTTTAGTGGTCATTCATCGTGGTATTTAGGAGTTGCTCCACGTGTAGATGTATTTCTGGTGTATCCCAAAGCCGCGAAAGAAGGCGGTCCCAATCGTGGTATTTACATGATAGTTTCTGTATGCATGTAATATATTTTTTCTTAATAGAGATTGCAATATGAAATGAAATCACAGAATGTTTTATACAATAATCCACCTCTCTTTCATTCAACTTTGTAATGTCAATTATTTCTACTTTTTTTTTTTTTTTTCCTTGGCTGTGCTGCCCACAGCATGTGGGATCTTAATTCCCGATCAGGGATCGAACCCGCGCCCCCTGCAGTGGAAGCGCGGAGTCCTAACCACTGGACGGCCAGGGAAGTCGCAATTATTTACACTTTTAAGCTTACTTTTATGACAAGAAAAGGAAAATCCTTGTTTCAATAGCATTTGCTTTCCCCAAGTAATTTTTAATATGAAGAAATTTCTACTGACAGTGTGATTAAAAGCTAAAATGAACTCTTCATGCTACTTTCTTTCAGCTGCTCTAATTTAAACTACTTGAGTTTACGAAATTGTGAACATCTGACTGACCTAGGAGTTGAATTTATTGTAAACATCTTTTCTTTGGTATCAGTAGATCTCTCTGGAACAGACATCTCTAATGAGGTAAAAACAATTCAATGACTTCTATTGCTTCCTGTAATATAATCATTTTCCATTGTGTAAACAATGGAGAGAACAACAATTATTTTTATTTCTTAGAATATTGGATTATAAAGGGCAAGTTTGGGAATATTGTTTCTGGAATAGCGATGAATGAAGTTATTTGTAAATCAATGGTCTTGTTTCTCTGCTTTAAAAATTGGCAAAACACAGTATTTTGAGGAAAGTCCTGACAGATCAGAGTTTTATGTGATAGATCTGAAATGTGTTTCAATTATAGACATTTGGTTATTGTGGAGATATATTTTGGATGGCTTAGGTATATTTTTCCTGTGGATTGTATATTCTATAAGACTACCTGAGTGCCTTGAGATCCAAGTCCTTAGTTCAAAACTGAAGTCTAGAAATGGCCTCTACAAATCTATAAGAGGATACATTTTAAGAAACTCATTTCTTGCAAGCTGCTGTTGCTACTTGTCAGAGTTGAAACACAGGTCACACCTATCCTATCATTCCAGCACTGCCCCATTTACTAATCAAAATGAAGATAAACCCAGAGATCTGTCATGTTTCTGAAAGACTTTAATGGACTGTAGTTAGATAAGGAATGTACTGGCTTCTCTTAAAAATCAGAGCATTGGGAGGGATAGAAGAAGACAACAGAGGTGAGGATCTCTCCCCCATCTGCTTGCTAAATCCCTATTCATCCCTCAAGCTCATCAAATATCACCTGTCTCTGAGGCCTTCTCTGAGAAGTCCTACCTTACAGGCAAGTACAGGAACTTTTCTATGTACATCTCCAGCCACAGTGCATTCTTTGTCATGACCTGTTTCTGTTTCTCACTGCATTACTGATACCTGTGTTATATGTCCATCCTTCCCTACATATTCAGTGGGCTCTTTTAAATAACTGTGTCTGTTCATTGGTTCAGGTTCTTTCCTTTCTCTATCTAAGAGTGAATTTAGATTCAGCCTCCATTCTGCTAGGTGGTCTGCTCTCCCCTTCCCTGGAGTGTTGTCTAAATGTAGTATGAGAGTGGGAGCTCAGGGCAGTTACATGTAGTCAACTCATGGTGGAATCAAGCCTGGTCTTCTCAATGCTGTCTTTTGTCCAAGGTGGAATCCAGTGAGATGTCTGAGGGTCCATTTGGTTTCCTTCCAGGTAAATTCCTGATGTGTCTTCCCTTTCCTGGCTCCAAGCCCCCCTTCAAGTCTTCAGGCTCCTTTGTCATAGGGGCCCTTGCTCTGGGCCCCTCCGGGTCATCCTGGGGCATGGGGACTCTGTGAGGCCTTCTTAGGTCCACAATCCCAGACATCCCCTGCAGACATTTTCCTGCTGTTACATCTGGGTGTATTTGCCCTCAGACCCATGCCTCACCCTTCTCACTCTCCTGCAGAATGGCTGATTCATGTCAGTTAGACTCCAGTTGGGTTTGGTGCTTCTGAGGCATTTGTGCACAATGGGAGGGTCAGAAGGAGGGAGAGGCCAGGGTTTTCCTCCACCTTCCTTTCATTATTATCATCAGCTGCCTGTCTTTTGTGATCTACTCCTTTTAGTCAGAACTGCTGTGGTGCTAGCTTCCCTCCTGACCTTGGACTCGGCTCTAATAAACACCATTGCTTCCCACTGTCCTTCCAGCATAGGGGTGGTAGTGGTTTCCTGCTGCTAAATCTCTAGATTTTGTCATTATTCCATTAGGCTCCTCAGTTCTCTAACACCTATGTCGTCAATTCTCTTTCACAATTAAATTTCCTCAGTTTGAAATCAGAGTTGTTTTTATTTTCCTCATTAGATCTTAGCTGGTAAAATGATGAGTGTAGGAAAACTCTCCTGCCTTGTTGCTTTGCACAGCCACACCAGGGAAAGGTAGAATGAGTTCTCATGTACTCTTAGACCCCCAAACCTATCAGGAGATAGAGTCCAGGGAGGTCTGGAACAGGGCCCTGTATCCCAGCACCTCATTCTTTTGCTTCCCTCCTGCTCTCCCTTCCCCTCTTCTTCCCCCACTCTCCCCTCCTTCCCCCCCTTCTCTCTCCCTTCTTCTCCTCTCTCCTTTCTCTTCTCCTTCCCCCTCTGCTCCTCTCCCCTCTTCTCTTCTTTGCTCCCAGTCTCTTCTCTTGGCATAGATTCTTTGTCTAATCTGAGGGTGGAAGAAATGTTCCAACTGATTACATGGTTTTTAAAAATGTCATGTTCCAAGTCTTTCAGGGTTTAGAATTTAAAGCTTACAAGTCTAGGATGTTTTTCTCCTATGTTGTTCTGTAAAAACCCTTCCCTGACACATATAAGTAGAAGGCCCGGCTGTTGTCTGAAGGGTCACAGGGTAACAAGAAGGATCAAAGCACATTATAAAGTACATCAAAATATAATTCCACCACAGCACTCATCACAAGCCTGAAGGATCTGGTGAACATTTGTTGAATGAACGAAGGTAGGCTTACATGCTCTATCCTAGTTTTTAGCATTTGCGAAAAGCTCAGTTTTTATTTTCGAAGACCATATATTAAAATTTTTAACTGAGGAAAAGTTAAAAACTTAGGAATATAGCCTCAAGTCCCATTCACTGTTTTAATTTTCTTGTAAAGAATACACACAATCTGAAAGAGCACCTATGGAGAAGAAAGCTAGTTGTTTTCTGCCAAAAGACTGAAAAATATGTCTTCTGAAGGCTGTTGTTTTCTTTCTCCAAGTAAGTTAAATTGTGATCTAAACCTCAAATCATTGACAACATAGTGCTACAACAGCTGTGGAAGCTAACCTCAAACAGTCAAATTAAAATGAGTCAGCCCAGATGTCAACTCAGGCAGCTAAACACCAGGATTGTAGGTCTGATGAAGTGCAAATATGACTATAGACTTAACATTCAAGATTTAAACTCTGGAATGTTACAGATATTCACCAGAGATCAAATGTGACCACTTATGCCTTTGGGAAAAAAACAATTTATGTTTTCTAATAATTATGTTCACTCACAATTCTTTTCAATAGTAAGTTTTTAGTTACAATCACACTACTTACTTAGTTAACAAATATTTACTCTAATTACATTGGGCTTGGTGCTGGGGATACTGGGCTGAACAAAACAGACAGGGCCCCTCCTCCTAGCCCTTACATTCTAGTGGAAGACAGGTGTGAGACAAGTGGTTACAAAACATGATGGGTGTGGGAAACAAACAGATGGGAAACTTAACCTGGCTCAGAGAGTCAGAGAAGATCTTTTACGAGAGAAGGAGAAAGAGTATGTGGTGAGCCAAAGAAAAAGCTCGCACAAAGGTAGAGAGGTTGAAAGTATGGTCGCATCAAGGAAATCTGCACATTTAGGTATAGCTTGATTAGGAGGAGAGTGGTGAGAGATGATGTTTGAGAGGTAGGCGGGGGCCAGGTCATAAGGGGCCCAGATGCCACAGTGAGGAGTTTGTTCTCTGCCTTGTTGGCAATGGAAGGACATTCAGTATTGTCAATTAGACAGTAACACAGTCAGACTGACATTTTGAAAAGGTCCCTCTATCTGCTGGATAGACATGGGGATGATAGATGCACTAGTGACCAATTATAAAGCAGTAATCCAGGTGAAAAATTATGAGGGTCTATATTAGGGCTATAACCAGGGAGATGGTAGTAGGGCTGGCACAGCAGATTGAGGGACATTTAGAAGAAAGAATCAATGGGAGCTAGGGATAGAAGGAGTATGGGGGTAAGGAAGAGGGGGAGGGAATCAAGGATGATGCCAGATTTTTGGCTTGAGCATCTGTATAAATGGTGGTGTCCTTTACTGAGCTGTGTCCCTTCCATAGGGGGAGGAACAGGTTGGCTGCAGGTTGGGAAAATAGGCATGTTTAGTTTGAGTCACCTGCAAGACAGCTTTATAGAGATGTATAAGCGCTCCGGAAATAAGCAGGGAAATCAGTGAAATTTACTCTTTGGAGGTAGAAAAGCTCTCTAGGGTTGCAGTGGGTGATGGGG